>NC_092737.1:13905571-14051637 GCF_047496885.1 Scyliorhinus torazame
ATCCTTATCATCGACGCGACAGGTATTCCAGTTTCTCCGTCATTTGATTTGATTATAAATTTAGAGTCGCCAATTATTTTTTTTTCCCAATTAAGGGGCCGTTAAGCGCGCCCAATCCGCCTCACCTGCACATCTCTGGGTTGGCGGGGGTGAGGCCCACGCAGACGCGGGGAGAATGTGCAAACTCCACACGGACAGTGACCCGGGGCCGGAGGCAGCAGTGCTAACCACTGCGCCACCGTGCCGCCCCTCTCCGCCATTTTACAAACCAACAGAAGGTGGGGAGGCTTAAGGATCAGTAATTGGTGTGGTGAACGTATTGCTACTACAATTCACCACTGTATTGTATTGTATTATGTTGGTGTCCCTGTGGGCTCCGCCCCCCTCGGGGGTGGTATATAGATCAGCAGCCTGTAGGCGGCACTCAGTACTGAGCAGTCGCAGGCAGGCACAGATCGAGCTGATTAAAACCGCTGTTCACTTCTACTAATCGTCTCGTGTGAATTGATGGTCGCATCAATTGGAAGTAGCTCTGCTCTTGTAGTCCTGTGTGATGTGTCCAGGATGCCTAAAACACACAAAGCCCGGTGGAAGTGGAAGCTGCGGGGGGGACACAAAGACAAATACACATGTCAAGTGGACGGCCAATGAGGTGGCAGTTAAGTGTCATGTGAGATAATTTGGGATTGTTCAGCCATTCTGGACTTGAGGTGAAGGGTAACGGGGGAGGGGAGGGCTGGAAAGGGGGTGGCGTGGCAGTCCTCTCTTGGTGAATGAGTTTGTGTTTGTTTTGACTGCTCTTCCGCTTTTACAGATGAAAGATCAACTTCTCCTCATTGGAATCGGCGTTGGCTATTGCCTGCACTGCTTGCTATTGGGATCCTCCTGTGCATATTATGTTTAATATGCCTCCTGGTTAAATGCAAACGTCCAACTGGTGTGTATATCGGCTAATGAATGATTGTAGAGGTTCCACATTTCTTGAAAACGCACAGAGTGGGTTAGGAAGTCCCAAAAAAAAACATTCCTGGTCAAGCCTCACGTTGACCAGGAATTGGAAAACACTCTCAGAATTCTTGGACAGAAAGGAAAAAATAAGTAATGGGGGTTCCCATCTTCCCACTTTCCATCTACACTGTCCCCATCAAACACTCCCAGGACAGGTCCAGCACGGGGTTAGATACAGAGTAAAGTTCCCTCTACACTGTCTCCATCAAACACTCCCGGGACAGGTACAGCACGGCGTTAGATACAGAGTAAAGCTCCCTCTACACTGTCCCCATCAAACACTCCCAGGACAGGTACAGCACAGGGTTAGATACAGAGTAAAGCTCCCTCTCAACTGTCCTCATCAAACACTTCCAGGACAGGTACAGCACGGGGTTAGATACAGAGTAAAGCTCCCCCTACACTGTCCCCATCAAACACTCCCAGGACAGGTACAGCACGGGGTTAGATACAGAATAAAGCTCCCTCTACACTGTCCCCATCAAACACTCCCAGGACAGGTACAGCACGAGGTTAGATACAGAGTAAAGCTCCCTCTACACTGTCCCCATCAAACACTCCCAGGACAGGTACAACACGGGGTTAGATACAGAGTAAAGCTTCCTCTACACTGTCCCCATCAAACACTCCCAGGACAGGTACAGCACGGGGTTAGATACAGAGTAAAGCTCCCTCTACACTGTCCCCATCAAACACTCCCGGGACAGGTACAGCACTGGGTTGGATACAGAGTAAAGCTCCCTCGACGCTGTCCCCATCAAACACTCCCAGGACAGGTACAGCACGGGGTTAGATACAGAGTAAAGCTTCCTCTACACTGTCCCCATCAAACACTCCCAGGACAGGTACAGCACGGTGTTAGATACGGAGTAAAGCTCCCTCTACACTGTCCCCATCAAACACTCCCAGGACAGGTACAGCACGGGGTTAGATACAGAGAAAAGCTCCCTCTACACTGTCCCCATCAAACACTCCCAGGACAGGTACAGCACTGGGTTGGATAAAGAGTAAAGCTCCCTCTACACTGTCCCCATCAAACACTCCCAGGACAGGTACAGCATGGGGTTAGATACAGAGTAAAGCTCCCTCTACACTGTCCCCATCAAACACTCCCGGACAGGTACAGCACTGGGTTGGATACAGAGTAAAGCTCCCTCTACGCTGTCCCCATCAAACACTCCCAGGACAGGTACAGCACGGGGTTAAATACAGAGTAAAGCCCCATCTACACTGTCCCCATCAAACACTCCCAGGACAGGTACAGCACGGGGTTAGATACAGAGTAAAGCTCCCTCTACACTGTCCCCATCAAACACCCCCAGGACAGGTACAGCATGGGGTTAGATACAGAGTAAAGCTCCCTCTACACTGTCCCCATCAAACACTCCCGGACAGGTACAGCACGGGGTTAGATACAGAGTAACGCTCCCTCTACACTGTCCCCATCAAACACTCCCAGGACAGGTACAGCACTGGGTTGGATACAGAGTAAAACTCCCTCTACGCTCTCCCCATCAAACACTCCCAGGACAGGTACAGCACGGGGTTAGATACAGAGTAAAGCCCCCTCTACACTGTCCCCATCAAACACTCCCAGGACAGGTACAGCACGGGGTTAGATACAGATTAAAGCTCCCTCTACACTGTCCCCATCAAACACTCCCAGAACAGGTACAGCACGGGGTTAGATACAGAGTAAAGCTCCCTCTACACTGTCCCCATCAAACACTCCCAGGACAGGTGCAGCACAGGGTTAGATACAGAGTAAAGCTCCCTCTACACTGCCCCCATCAAACACTCCCAGGACAGGTACAGCGCGGGGTTAGATACAGTGTAAAGCTCCCTCTACACTGCCCCCATCAAACACTCCCAGGACAGGTACAGCACGGGGTTAGATACAGAGTAAAGCTCCCTCTACACTGTCCCCATCAAACACTCCCAGGACAGGTACAGCACGGGGTTAGATAGAGAGTAAAGCTCCCTCTGCACTGTCCCCATCAAACACTCCCAGGACAGGTACAGCACGGGGTTAGATACAGAGTAAAGCTCCCTCTACATTCTTCCCAATGCCTCTTTGAACTTTCTGTTCACCTTGCCCCTGTTACATGAGCTGTTGTCCACGCTCACCATGATCCTGATACCCCAAGTGTATCCAGAGGGGGATGAACAGACCTGTTCCTTGACCTTTCCCCGATCAAACCTTACCCCCGTCCACCTCCTCCCCCTGAAGTCAAGATCTGATTGAATCATGGAATAGTTTCAAGGGGCTGAATGGCTCCTAAATCTATCCGCACCCTCACATGTAGCCAAAGAATTGCTTTCTGGATTCCCAGCTCCTTGTCTCCGCAACCCTTCTCCGAATTTGGGAAGGGTGAGGAGATGCTCAAACCACAACTGGACTCACATTCCTCAGCGGAGGACATGCAACCCTCGAGGCCTCAATCCCCGCTTCCATCCAGACCCCCCACCCCCACCCCACCCCACCCCCCCTTCCCCCCCACCCCTTTCCCTCCATTCCTAATTTTCATGCATTCCTTGCAGGATTTGGATCGAAAACCCGGGGAGCAGGAGGAGGAGGAGCAAAGGATGATGTCCCACCACCTGAGAATCACTCGGTAAGTCTCACGATGGAGGGAGACCAAGGTGGTTCCAGCTGGAAGGTTTTGGCCTCCAGAAGCCTCTTCAGTTTCTCGATGGTCTCAAATCCACCCCCAACCCCCCCTCCCGCCCGCCCCCTGCAACATCCGGCCCAGGATGTCCAAAGTCCTCTTCCCCCAATGCTCCCAGTCCATGCATTCACCAAACCTCTGGGACACCAGAATATTTTCTCCCGATCTTTCGTCCCATCAGTATTGTTGTCCGGAATGATCCCATGGCGATTGTTGGGGGAGGGGGGGGGAGTGCGGCGTTGGCAGCTGGCTGGTGGTCTCTGCTATTGACACATTAATGGTCAATCCCTGTTTTCAACCGTCGGGAATTCAGGATATGATGGAGGCATCGGAAACACAAGTTGGGGGGGGGGGGGGGGGTTGGTGAGGGGGCGGGTTTTCCACTTCAGGTATTCAGGCAGTGCGGGGGGGGGGGGTGGATCAGCAGCAGAGTCAGAGGATCCCGCGGCAGTCCACAAACCCATTTTACGCGGGCGAGATTTCCCACTGCGATTGTCCTCGAAGCAACCGTCCCGGCCGGCCAACGACAAAACAGGTGTCCAGGTTTTGAACGTCGGGACCCCTATTTGAATATGTTTCAGGATAAACATATACGAGGGGCGGCAGGGTAGCACAGTGGTTAGCACTGTGGCTTCACAGCTCCAGGGTCCCAGGTTCGATTCCCGGCTTGGGTGACTGTCTCTGTGGAGTCTGCACGTTGTCCCCCGTGTCGGCGTGGGTTTCCTCCCACAGTCCAAAGATGTGTGGGTTAGGCGAATTGGCAATGATAAATTGCCCCTTAGTGTACAGAGTAAAGCTCCCTCTACACTGTCCCCATCAAACACTCTCAGGACAGGTACAACACGGGGTTAGATACAGAGTAAAGCTCCCTCTACACTGTCCGCATCAAACACTCCCAGGACAGGTACAGCACGGGGTTAGATACAGAGTAAAGCTCCCTCTACACTGTCCCCATCAAACTCTCCCAGGACAGGTACAGCACGGGGTTAGATACAGAGTAAAGCTCCCTCTACACTGTCCACATCAAACACTCCCAGGACAGGTACAGCATGGGGTTAGATACAGAGTTAAGCTCCCTCTACACTGTCCCCATCAAACACTCCCAGGGCAGGTACAGCAAGGGGTTAGATACAGAGTAAAGCTCCCTCTATACTGACCCCATCAAACACTCCCAGGACAGGTACAGCTCGGGGTTAGATACAGAGTAAAGCTCCCTCTATACTGTCCCCATCAAACACTCCCAGGACAGGTACAGCACGCGGTTAGATACAGAGTAAAGCTCCCTCTACACTGTCCCCATTAATCACTCCCAGGACAGGGACAGCACGGGGTTAGATACAGAGTAATGCTCCCTCTACACTGTCCCCATCAAACACTCCCAGGACAGGTACAGCACAGGGTTAGATACAGAGTAAAGCTCCCTCTACACTGTCCCCATCAAACACTCCCAGGACAGGTACAGCACGGGGTTAGATACAGAGTAAAGCTCCCTCTACACTGTCCCCATCAAACACTCCCAGGACAGGTACAGCACGGGGTTAGATACAGAGTAAAGCTCCCTCTACACTGTCCCCACCAAACACTCCTGGGACAGGTACAGCACGGGGTTAGATACAGTGTAAAGCTCCCTCTACACTGTCCCCATCAAACACTCCCAGGACAGGTACAGCACGGGGTTAGATACAGAGTAAAGCTCCCTCTACACTGTCCCCATCAAACACTCCCGGGACAGGTACAGCACGGGGTTAGATACAGAGTAATGCTCCCTCTACACTGTCCCCATCAAACACTCCCAGGACAGGTACAGCACAGGGTTAGATACAGAGAAAAGCTCCCTCTACACTGTCCCCATCAAACACTCCCAGGACAGGTACAGCACGGGGTTAGATACAGAGTAATGCTCCCTCTACACTGTCCCCATCAAACACTCCCAGGACAGGTACAGCACAGGGTTAGATACAGAGTAAAACTCCCTCTACACTGTCCCCATCAAACACTCCCAGGACAGGTACAGCACGGGGTTAGATACAGAGTAAAGCTCCCTCTCCACTGTCCCCATCAAACACTCCCAGGACAGGTACAGCACGGGGTTAGATACAGAGTAAAGCTCCCTCTACACTGTCCCCATCAAACACTCCCGGGACAGGTACAGCACGGGGTGAGATACAGTGTAAAGCTCCCTCTACACTGTCCCCATCAAACACTCCCAGGACAGGTACAGCACGGGGTTAGAGACAGAGTAAAGCTCCCTCTACACTGTCCCCATCAAACATTCCCAGGACAGGTACAGCACGGGGTTAGATACAGAGTAAAGCTCCCTCTACATTGCCCCCATCAAACACTCCCAGGACAGGTACAGCACGGGGTTGGATACAGAGTAAAGCTCCCTCTACACTGTCCCCATCAAACACTCCCAGGACAGGTACAGCACCGGGTTAGATACATGGTAAAGCTCCCTCTACACTGTCCCCATCAAACACTACCAGGACAGGTACAGCATGGGGTTAGATACAGAGTAAAGGTCCCTCTACACTGTCCCCATCAAACACTCCCAGGACAGGTACAGCACAGGGTTAGATACAGAGTAAAGCTCCCTCTACACTGTCTCCATCAAACACTCCCAGGACACGTACAGCACGGGGTTAGATACAGAGTAAATCTCCCTCTACACTGTCCCCATCAAACACTCCCAGGACAGGTACAGCACGGGGTTCGATACAGAGTAAAGCTCCCTCTACACTGTCCCCATCAAACACTCCCCGGACAGGTACAGCACGGGGTTAGATACAGAGTAAAGCTCCCTCTACACTATCCCCATCAAACACTCCCAGGACACGTACAGCACGGGGTTAGATACAGAAGTAAATCTCCCTCTACACTGTCCCCATCAAACACTCCCAGGACAGGTACAGCACGGGGTTCGATACAGAGTAAAGCTCCCTCTACACTGTCCCCATCAAACACTCCCAGGACAGGTACAGCACGGGGTTAGATACAGAGTAAAGCTCCCTCTACACTGTCCCCATCAAACACTCCCAGGACAGGTACAGCACGGGGTTAGATACAGAGTAAAGCTCCCTCTACACTGTCCCCATCAAACACTCCCAGGACAGGTACAGCACGGGGTTAGATACAGAGTAAAGCTCCCTCTACACTATCCCCATCAAACACTCCCAGGACACGTACAGCACGGGGTTAGATACAGAGTAAATCTCCCTCTACACTGTCCCCATCAAACACTCCCAGGACAGGTACAGCACGGGGTTCGATACAGAGTAAAGCTCCCTCTACACTGTCCCCATCAAACACTCCCAGGACAGGTACAGCACGGGGTTAGATACAGAGTAAAGCTCCCTCTACACTGTCCCCTTCAAACACTCCCAGGACAGGTACAGCACGGGGTTAGATACAGAGTAAAGCTCCCTCTACACTGTCCCCATCAAACACTCCCAGGACAGGTACAGCACGGGGTTAGATACAGAGTAAAGCTCCCTCTACACTATCCCCATCAAACACTCCCAGGACACGTACAGCACGGGGTTAGATACAGAGTAAATCTCCCTCTACACTGTCCCCATCAAACACTCCCAGGACAGGTACAGCACGGGGTTAGATACAGAGTAAATCTCCCTCTACACTGTCCCCATCAAACACTCCCAGGACAGGTACAGCACGGGGTTAGATACAGAGTAAAGCTCCCTCTACACTGTCCCCATCAAACACTCCCAGGACAGGTACAGCACGGGGTTAGATACAGAGTAAAGCTCCCTCTACACTGTCCCCATCATACACTCCCAGGGCAGGTACAGCACGGGGTTAGATACATGGTAAAGCCCCCTCTAAACTGTCCCCATCAAACTCTTCCAGAACAGCGCAGGGAGACAGAGAATATTAAGGGACAGAGCGAGGCTGTAATTACTCTCGGGTAGGTGAACCATCTCTGACGTATAGCGACAGTGTGAGTTCAGACACTGGGAGCTCCATCATTGTGTTCATGATCAACACCAATGCCTGATTCCCGGATTGATCGTCTTGCCGGTCTGGATGCCAGGCCTTTGAGAATGACAACGTTTTCACCTTTATAGAATTGTAGTAACTCGCGCGAGTCACCATTTAACGTCTGCACCACCTTCCCAGTTGCTCAGGGCGACCCGCAGCCAGGGAGGCGGGGTGACGGTGAGCGATTTGGAGGTGTACAGTGAGATCGGAGAGCCAGCGAAGAGGTCGCCGCGCAGTGAACTCCCGCCAGAATCGGAGAGACAAGACGGCCACTCGGAAATCCGTCGCAGCACGCCAGCTCGCCCTGAACCTTTGTACAGCTATCCCTCATTTAACGCTCCGAATGTCTTCCTGAATACACCCGACTCAACACGAAACACTGTCCCATCAGAAAACATGTAGTCAAGGGTGGCTTCACTTTCTGACCTGGTATATTTACATCACAAGTGTTGTGACTGCCTCAAAGCAAAGTGGGACACAATCCTCCATCCACGTACCTCCTGCTCACTGCTTCTCACCTCTCATCCCCCTCACTCACAGGTACAGCACGGGGTTAAACACAGAATAACACTCCCTCTACACTGTCCCCATCAAACACTCCCAGGACAGGGACAGCACGGGGTTAGATACAGAGTAAAGCTCCCTCTACACTGTCCCCATCAAACACTCCCAGGACAGGTACAGCACGGGGTTAGATACAGGGTAAAGCTCCCTCTACACTGTCCCCATCAAAACTCCCAGGACAGGTACAGCACGGGGTTAGATACAGAGTAAAGATCCCACGACACTGTCCCCATCAAACACTCACTGGACAGGTACAGCACGGCGTTAGATACAGAGTAAAGCTCCCTCTACACTGTCCCCATCAAACACTCCCAGGACAGGTACAGCACGGGGTTAGATACAGAGTAAAGCTCCCTCTACACTGTCCCCATCAAACACTCCCAGGACAGGTACATCACGGGGTTAGATACAGAGTAAAGCTCCCTCTACACTGTCCCCATTAAACACTCCCAGGACAGGTACAGCACGGGGTTAGATACAGAGTAAAGCTCCCTCTACACTGTCCTCATCAAACACTCCCAGGACAGGTACAGCACAGGGTTAGATACAGAGTAAAGCTCCCTCTACACTGTCCCCATCAAACACTCCCAGGACAGGTACAGCATGGGGTTAGATACAGAGTAAAGCTCCCTCGACACTGTCCCCATCAAACACTCCCAGGACAGGTACAGCACGGGGTTAGATACAGAGTAAAGCTCCCTCTACACTGTCGTCTTCAAACACTCCCAGGACAGGTACAGCACGGGGTTAGATACAGAGTAAAGCTCCCTCTACACTATCCCCATCAAACACTCCCAGGACTGGTACAGCACGGGTTAGATACAGAGTAAAGCTCCCTCTACACTATCCCCATCAAACACTCCCAGGACTGGTACAGCACGGGGTTAAATACAGAGTAAAGCTCCCTCTACACTGTCCTCTTCAAACACTCCCAGGACAGGTACAGCACGGGGTTAGATACAGAGTAAAGCTCCCTCTACACTATCCCCATCAAACACTCCCAGGACAGGTACAGCACTGGGTTGGATACAGAGTAAAGCTCCCTCTACGCTGTCCCCATCAAACACTCCCAGGACAGGTACAGCACGGGGTTAGATACAGAGTAAAGCTCCCTCTACACTGTCCCCATCAAACATTCCCAGGACAGGTACAGCACGGGGTTAGATACAGAGTAAAGCTCCCTCTACACTGTCCCCATCAAACACTCCCAGGACATGTACAGCACAGGATTAGATACAGAGTAAAGCTCCCTCTACACTGTCCCCATCAAACACTCCCAGGACAGGTACAGCACGGGGTTAGATACAGAGTAAAGCTCCCTCTACACTGTCCCCATCAAACACTCCCAGGACAGGTACAGCATGGGGTTAGATACAGAGTAAAGCTCCCTCTACACTGTCCCCATCAAACACTCCCAGGACAGGTACAGCACGGGTATAGATACAGAGTAAAGCTCCCTCGACACTGTCCCCATCAAACACTCCCAGGACAGGTACAGCACGGGGTTAGATAGAGAGTAAAGCTCCGTCTACACTGTCCTCTTCAAACACTCCCAGGACAGGTACAGCACGGGGTTAGATACAGAGTAAAGCTCCCTCTACACTGTCGTCTTCAAACACTCCCAGGACAGGTACAGCACGGGGTTAGATACAGAGTAAAGCTCCCTCTACACTATCCCCATCAAACACTCCCAGGACTGGTACAGCACGGGGTTAGATACAGAGTAAAGCTCCCTCTACACTATCCCCATCAAACACTCCCAGGACTGGTACAGCACGGGGTTAAATACAGAGTAAAGCTCCCTCTACACTGTCCTCTTCAAACACTCCCAGGACAGGTACAGCACGGTGTTAGATACAGAGTAAAGCTCCCTCTACACTATCCCCATCAAACACTCCCAGGACTGGTACAGCACGGGGTAAGATACAGAGTAAAGCTCCCTCTACACTGTCCCCATCAAACACTCCCAGGACAGGTACAGCATGGGGCTAGATACAGTGTAAAGCTCCCTCTACACTGTCTGCATCAAACACTCCGAGGACAGGTACAGCACGGGGTTAGATACAGAGTAAAGCTCCCTCTACACTGTCCCCATCAAACACTCCCAGGACAGGTACAGCACGGGGTTAGATACAGAGTAATGCTCCCTCTACACTGTCCCCATCAAACAGTCCCAGGACAGGTACAGCACAGCGTTAGATACAGAGTAAAGCTCCCTCTACACTGTCCCCATCAAACACTCCCAGGACAGGTACATCACGGGGTTAGATACAGAGTAAAGCTCCCTCTACACTGTCCCCATTAAACACTCCCAGGACAGGTACAGCACGGGGTTAGATACAGAGTAAAGCTCCCTCTACACTGTCCTCATCAAACACTCCCAGGACAGGTACAGCACAGGGTTAGATACAGAGTAAAGCTCCCTCTACACTGTCCCCATCAAACACTCCCAGGACAGGTACAGCACGGGGTTAGATACAGAGTAAAGCTCCCTCTACACTGTCCCCATCAAACACTCCCAGGACAGGTACAGCACGGGGTTAGATACAGAGTAAAGCTCCCTCTACACTGTCCCCATCAAACATCCCAGGACAGGTACAGCACGGGGTTAGATACAGAGTGAAGCTCTCTCTACACTGTCCCCATCAAACACTCCCAGGACAGGTACAGCACGGGGTTAGATACAGAGTGAAGCTCTCTCTACACTGTCCCCATCAAACACTCCCAGGACAGGTACAGCACGGTGTTAGATACAGAGCAAAGCTCCCTCTACACTGTCCTCATCAAACACTCCCAGGACAGGTACAGCACGGGGTTAGATACAGAGTAGAGCTCCCTCTACACTGTCCCCATCAAACACTCCCAGGACAGGTACAGCACGGGGTTAGATACAGAGTAAAGCTCCCTCTACACTGTCCCCATCAAACACTCCCAGGACAGGTACAGCACGGGGTTAGATACAGAGTAAAGCTCCCTCTACACTGTCCCCATCAAACACTCCCAGGACAGGTACAGCACGGGGTTAGATACAGAGTAAAGCTCCCTCTACACTGTCCCCATCAAACACTCCCAGGACAGGTACAGCACGGGGTTAGATACAGAGTAGAGCTCCCTCTACACTGTCCCCATCAAACACTCCCAGGACAGGTACAGCATGGGGTTAGATACAGAGTAAAGCTCCCTCTACACTGTCCTCATCAAACACTCCCAGGACAGGTACAGCACGGGGTTAGATACAGAATAAAGCTCCCTCTACACTGTCCCCATCAAACACTCCCAGGACAGGTACAGCACGGGGTTAGATACAGAGTAAAGCGCCCTCTACACTGTCACCATCAAACACTCCCAGGACAGGTACAGCACGGGGTTAGATACATGGTAAAGCTCCCTCTACACTGTCACCATCAAACACTCCCAGGACAGGTACAGCACGGGGTTAGATACATGGTAAAGCTCCCTCTACACTGTCCCCATCAAACACTCCCAGGACAGGTACAGCATGGGGTTAGATACAGAGTAAAGCTCCCTCTACACTGTCCCCATCAAACACTCCCAGGACAGGTACAGCACGGGGTTAGATACAGAGTAAAGCTCCCTCGACACTGTCCCCATCAAACACTCCCAGGACAGGTACAGCATGGGGTTAGATACAGAGTAAAGCTCCCTCTCCACAGTCCCCATCAAACACTCCCAGGACAGGTACAGCACGGGGTTAGATACATGGTAAAGCTCCCTCTACACTGTCCCCATCAAACTCTTCCAGAACAGCGCAGGGAGACAGAGAATATTAAGGGACAGAGCGAGGCTGTAATTACTCTCGGGTAGGTGAACCATCTCTGACGTATAGCGACAGTGTGAGTTCAGACACTGGGAGCTCCATCATTGTGTTCATGATCAACACCAATGCCTGATTCCCGGATTGATCGTCTTGCCGGTCTGGATGCCAGTCCTTTGAGAATGACAACGTTTTCACCTTTATAGAATTGTAGTAACTCGCGCGAGTCACCATTTAACGTCTGCACCACCTTCCCAGTTGCTCAGGGCGACCCGCAGCCAGGGAGGCGGGGTGACGGTGAGCGATTTGGAGGTGTACAGTGAGATCGGAGAGCCAGCGAAGAGGTCGCCGCGCAGTGAACTCCCGCCAGAATCGGAGAGACAAGACGGCCACTCGGAAATCCGTCGCAGCACGCCAGCTCGCCCTGAACCTTTGTACAGCTATCCCTCATTTAACGCTCCGAATGTCTTCCTGAATACACCCGACTCAACACGAAACACTGTCCCATCAGAAAACATGTAGTCAAGGGTGGCTTCCCTTTCTGACCTGGTATATTTACATCACAAGTATTGTGACTGCCTCAAAGCAAAGTGGGACACAATCCTCCATCCACGTACCTCCTGCTCACTGCTTCTCACCTCTCATCCCCCTCACTCACAGGTACAGCACGGGGTTAAACACAGAATAACACTCCCTCTACACTGTCCCCATCAAACACTCCCAGGACAGGTACAGCACGGGGTTAGATACAGAATAAAGCTCCCTCTACACTGTCCCCATCAAACACTCCCAGGACAGGTACAGCACGGCGTTAGATACAGAGTAAAGCTCCCTCTACACTGTCCCCATCAAACACTCCCAGGACAGGTACAGCACGGCGTTAGATACAGAGTAAAGTTCCCTCTACACTATCCCCATCAAACACTCCCAGGACAGGTACAGCACGGGGTTAAACACAGAATAACACTCCCTCTACACTGTCCCCATCAAACACTCCCAGGACAGGTACAGCACGGGGTTAGATACAGAATAAAGCTCCCTCTACACTGTCCCCATCAAACACTCCCAGGACAGGTACAGCACGGCGTTAGATACAGAGTAAAGCTCCCTCTACACTGTCCCCATCAAACACTCCCAGGACAGGTACAGCACGGCGTTAGATACAGAGTAAAGTTCCCTCTACACTATCCCCATCAAACACATCCCAGGACAGGTACAGCACGGAGTTAGATACAGAGTAAAGTTCCCTCTACACTATCCCCATCAAACACACTCCCAGAACAGGTACAGCACGGGGTTAGATACAGAGTAAAGCTCCCTCAACACTGTCCCCATCCAGCACTCCCAGGACAGGTACAGCACGGGGTTAGATACAGAGTAAAGCTCCCTCTACACTGTCCCCATCAAACACTCCCAGGACAGATACAGCACGGCGTTAGATACAGAGTAAAGCTCCCTCTGCACTGTCCCCATCAAACACTCCCAGGACAGGTACAGCACGGGGTTAGATACAGAGTAGAGCTCCCTCTACACTGTCCCCATCAAACACTCCCAGGACAGGTACAGCACGGGGTTAGATACAGAGTAAAGCTCCCTCTACACTGTCCCCATCAAACACTCCCAGGACAGGTACAGCACGGGGTTAGATACAGAGTAAAGCTCCCTCTACACTGTCCCCATCAAACACTCCCAGGACAGGTACAGCACGGGGTTAGATACAGAGTAAAGCTCCCTCTACACTGTCCCCATCAAACACTCCCAGGACAGGTACAGCACGGGGTTAGATACAGAGTAGAGCTCCCTCTACACTGTCCCCATCAAACACTCCCAGGACAGGTACAGCATGGGGTTAGATACAGAGTAAAGCTCCCTCTACACTGTCCTCATCAAACACTCCCAGGACAGGTACAGCACGGGGTTAGATACAGAATAAAGCTCCCTCTACACTGTCCCCATCAAACACTCCCAGGACAGGTACAGCACGGGGTTAGATACAGAGTAAAGCGCCCTCTACACTGTCACCATCAAACACTCCCAGGACAGGTACAGCACGGGGTTAGATACATGGTAAAGCTCCCTCTACACTGTCCCCATCCAGCACTCCCAGGACAGGTACAGCACGGGGTTAGATACAGAGTAAAGCTCCCTCTACACTGTCCCCATCAAACACTCCCAGGACAGGTACAGCACGGGGTTAGATACAGAGTAAAGCTCCCTCAACACTGTCCCCATCCAGCACTCCCAGGACAGGTACAGCACGGGGTTAGATACAGAGTGAAGCTCCCTCTACACTGTCCCCATTAAACACTCCCAGGACAGGTACAGCACGGGGTTAGATACAGAGTAAAGCTCCCTCTACACTGTCCCCATCAAACACTCCCAGGACAGGGACAGCACGGGGTTAGATACAGAGTAAAGCTCCCTCTACACTGTCCCCATCAAACACTCCCAGAACATGTACAGCACGGGGTTAGATACAGAGTAAAGCTCCCTCAACACTGTCCCCATCAAACACTCCCAGGACAGGTACAGCACGGGGTTAGATACAGAGTGAAGCTCCCTCTACACTGTCCCCGTCAAACACTCCCAGGACAGGTACGGCACGGGGTTATATACAGAGTAAAGCTCCCTCTACACTGTCCCCATCAAACACTCCCAGGACAGGGACAGCACGGGGTTAGATACAGAGTAAAGCTCCCTCTACACTGTGCCCATCAAACACTCCCAGGACAGGTACAGCACGGGGTTAGATACAGAGTAAAGCTCCCTCTACACTGTCCCCATCAAACACTCCCAGGACAGGTACAGCACGGGGTTAGATACAGAGTGAAGCTCCCTCTACACTGTCCCCGTCAAACACTCCCAGGACAGGTACGGCACGGGGTTATATACAGAGTAAAGCTCCCTCTACACTGTCCCCATCAAACACTCCCAGGACAGGGACAGCACGGGGTTAGATACAGAGTAAAGCTCCCTCTACACTGTGCCCATCAAACACTCCCAGGCCAGGTACAGCACGGGGTTAGATACAGAGTAAAGCTCCCTCTGCACTGTCCCCATCAAACACTCACAGGACAGGTACAGCACGGAGTTAGATACAGAGTAAAGCTCCCTCTGCACTGTCCCCATCAAACACTCCCAGGACAGGGACAGCACGGGGTTAGATACAGAGTAAAGCTCCCTCTACGCTGTCCCCATCAAACACTCCCAGGACAGGTACAGCACGGGGTTAGATACAGAGTAAAGCTCCCTCTACGCTGTCCCCATCAAACACTCCCAGGACAGATACAGCACGGGGTTAGATACAGAGTGAAGCTGCCTCTACACTGTCCCCATCAAACACTCCCAGGACAGGTACAGCACGGGGTTAGATACAGAGTAAAGCTCCCTCTACACTGTCCCCATCAAACACTCCAAGGACAGGTACAGCACGGGGTTAGATGGGGACAGACAGTTACTACCCGCTTTGAACCTGGCACAGCTGTAAACCCAAATTCACTTCTAAAAACAGAAACTAACGACGGGGCAGTGTCAAACAGACACTGGAAGGCCGGCATGAAGGGAGGTGAACAAGAAATCCTTACTCCTGAGCTGGTGAAACTGAGAAACCAGAGGGCGCCGCCTCCGGTAAAACAGAGACGGAAACTGAGTCTCTCAGGAGCATTTAAGGCCTGTGGCCTCCCAATTGGCGGAACGATTAAAATCGGCGATGCTCGCGAGGCCGGGATTGGAGGAGCGAGGACATCTCGCCAGGTTGGGGGAGTTGACAGAGGTAGTGAGGGCTGGGACACTCGGTAGCAAGTTTGCGGAGGATGGGAGATGGCAGACTGCGAGCGAAGAGTTTTATAATGTGCACGAGTTACAGTGAAGGGCATGGGAAAATTAAATGGGTGGATAGAACCTGTGATAGGGTCAGACCTATAGACCTTTGCAGGTGAAGGGCATTAAATTGGGGTTTCACTTGAGCAGATTTAAGGAGAGACTGAAACTCGAATAGGTTTGTTAGGAGGTATATGCATGTAATTTTTCACTCTGTAAATAAATGTTAGATTGTGTGAAGATTGGCTCCAGTTCTATCCTCCTCCGACTGGCTTTCATGAATATAACAGCGTGAGGTCTCATGTGGCTGGATGTTTTTACTGGAAGTGTTGAGCTGACGCTACGGGATCTTGGGAACTGGGAATCCGGTTGCAGTGACGTCTTCTCCCATTGGGAAATAAAGAAAACGAAAGACTTTGCATTTATGCTGCGCAGTTGTCAACCACTGGACATTGTGGAGCGCTTTGCGGCCAATGATGTGCTTTGTGAGGTGTTGCCACTGTCGTAATGGAGGAAACGCGACAAGCAAAGTGTGCACAGCAAGATCCCGCAAACACAATGTTTTTTTTTCTTCGGTTCTGCTCAGTGAGGGGCAAACATCGGCCTTGCTTCCGGAGGAGGGTCTCCTTTGCACATCTTCAAAATAGCACCTCCTCCATGAGATCTTGAATGTCTACCCGAAGCAGATGGGGCCTCGCCGTGAGGGTCCTTTCAACGGAGGTCAGTGTGATTCAGAGGTGAGGGTGAGCGCGTTGAAATCCTTGGCCCTGACGGAGTGAAACGGGAAATGCAGGGAATGCTCAATAAGTGAGGTGGCCGGGTGAAGATAAAGAGTTATCGTTTCAGCTATTAGTCCGGTGAAGGGCTATTTTCCTGTTTCTTCATTGCCCTCGACACTGCCTGGCCAGCTGAATATCTCCACCTCTGTGTCTCTCTGCCTCACTCTCTCTCGGCCTGTCTCTCTGCGTCTCCCCCTATCCCTCTCTCACTCACTGTCTCTATCTCTCTCTCACTCACTCTCTCTCTGTCTGTCTCTCTCTCACTCACTCTCTCTCTCTGTCTGTCTCTCTGCGTCTCCCTCTATCCCTCTCTCACTCACTCTGTCTCTCTCTCTCTCACTCACTCTCTCTCGGCCTGTCTCTCTGCGTCTCCCCCTATCCCTCTCTCACTCACTCTGTCTCTATCTCTCTCTCACTCACTCTCTCTCGGTCTGTCTCTCTGCGTCTCCCTCTATCCCTCTCTCACTCACTCTGTCTCTATCTCTCTCTCACTCACTCTCTCTCGGTCTGTCTCTCTGTGTCTCCCTCTATCTCTCTCTCTCTCACTCTCTCTCGGTCTGTCTCTCTGTGTCTCCCTCTATCCCTCTCTCACTCACTCTGTCTCTATCTCTCTCTCACTCACTCTATCTCTCTCTCACTCACTCTCTCTCTGTCTGTCTCTCTGTGTCTCCCTCTATCCCTCTCTCACTCACTCTATCTCTCTCTCACTCACTCTCTCTCTGTCTGTCTCTCTGTGTCTCCCTCTATCCCTCTCTCACTCACTGTCTCTATCTCTCACTCACTCTCTCTCTGTCTGTCTCTCTGTGTCTCCCTCTATCCCTCTCTCACTCACTGTCTCTATCTCTCTCTCTCTCACTCTCTCTCTCGGTCTGTCTCTCTGCGTCTCCCTCTATCCCTCTCTCACTCACTTTGTCTCTATCGCTCTCTCACTCACTCTCTCTCGGTCTGTCTCTCTGTGTCTCCCTCTATCCCTCTCTCACTCACTCTGTCTGTCTCTCTCTCACTCTCTCTCTCTCGGTCTGTCTCTCTGTGTCTCCCTCTATCCCTCTCTCACTCACTCTCTGTCTGTCTCTCTCTGCCTCACTCTCTCTCGGTCTGTCTCTCTGTGTCTCCCTCTATCCCTCTCTCACTCACTTTGTCTCTATCGCTCTCTCACTCACTCTCTCTCGGTCTGTCTCTCTGTGTCTCCCTCTATCCCTCTCTCACTCACTCTGTCTGTCTCTCTCTCACTCTCTCTCTCTCGGTCTGTCTCTCTGTGTCTCCCTCTATCCCTCTCTCACTCACTCTGTCTCTATCGCTCTCTCACTCACTCTCTCTCTGTCTGTCTCTCTGTGTCTCCCTCTATCCCTCTCTCACTCACTCTGTCTGTCTCTCTCTCACTCTCTCTCTGTCTGTCTCTCTCTCACTCTCTCTCTCTCGGTCTGTCTCTCTGCGTCTCCCTCTATCCCTCTCTCACTCACTCTGTCTCTATCTCTCACTCACTCTCTCTCGGTCTGTCTCTCTGCGTCTCCCTCTATCCCTCTCTCACTCACTCTCTCTATCTCTCTCTCACTCACTCACTCACTCTCTGTCTGTCTCTCTCTCACTCACTCTCTCTCTGTCTGTCTCTCTATGTCTCTCTCTTTCCCTCTCTCACTCACACTGTCTCTATCTCTGTCTCCCTCTAGCCCTCTCTCACTCACTCTGTCTGTCTCTCTCTCACTCACTCTCTCTCGGTCTGTCTCTCTGTGTCTCCCTCTATCCCTCTCTCACTCACTCTGTCTGTCTCTCTCTCACTCACTCTCTCTCGGTCTGACTCTCTGTGTCTCCCTCTATCCTACTCTCACTCACTCTGTCTGTCTCCCTCTCGGTCTGTCTCTCTGTGTCTCCCTCTATCCCTCTCTCACTCACTCTGTCTCTATCTCGCTCACTCACTGTGGTGATACACCCCTGTACTTCCCGAGCATTGTACATATAATAGTTGTGTGTAACGTGGCCCTGTAATCCTGTGAATGGTACTGTGTATTGTACTGTAGCTCTGTAGAGGTTCGGTCACCTGTATGTAACCTGACCTGGCCACGGAGAGCTCCACCTTGGCCACTCCCCCGGGAGTTAGGTATAAGACCCAGCTTCTGAGACCTGACCCATTTTGTCTGGGGTCGTCTGTGTCGGGCAAGCTTCCTATGTAGTGTATTAAAGCCTTGGTTAAAGTCTCACATGTCTTTGTGGTTCTTGACGCTTAGTGTATCACTCACTCTCTCTGTGTCTGTCTCTCTGTGTCTCCCTCTATCCCTCTCTCACTCACTCTGTCTCTATCTCTCTCTCACTCACTCTCTCTCTGTCTGTCTCTCCCTCTCACTCTCTCTCTGTCTGTCTCTCTATGTCTCTCTCTTTCCCTCTCTTGCTCACACTGTCTCTATCTCTGTCGCTCTGTGTCTCCCTCTATCCCTCTCTCACTCATTCTGTCTCGATCTCTCTCTCACTCACTCTCTCTCTCTGTCTGTCCCTCTCTCTCACTCTCTCGCTGTCTGTCTCTCTGTGTCTCCCTCTATCCCTCTCTCACTCATTCTGTCTCGATCTCTCTCTCACTCACTCTCTCTCTGTCTGTCTCTCTGTGTCTCCCTCTATCCCTCTCTCACTCACTCTGTCTCTATCTCTCTCTCACTCACTCTCTCTCTGGCTGTCTCTCTCTCTCACTCTCTCTCTGTCTGTCTCTCTATGTCTCTCTCTTTCCCTCTCACTCACTCTGTCTCTATCTCGCTCTCTCTCACTCTCTCTCTGTCTGTCTCTCAGTGTCTCCCTCTATCCCTCTCTCACTCACTCTGTCTCGATCTCTCTCTCACTCACTCTCTCTCTGTCTGTCTCTCTGTGTCTCCCTCTATTCCTCTCCCACTCACTCTGTCTCAATCTCTCCCTCACTCACTCTCTCTCTCTGTCTGTCCCTCTCTCTCACTCTCTCTCTGTCTGTCTCTCTATGTCTCTCTCTTTCCCTCTCTCACTCACTTTGTCTCTATCGCTCTCTCACTCACTCTCTCTCTGTCTGTCTCTCTGTGACTCCCTCTACCCCTCTCTCACTCACTCTGTCTGTCTCTCTCTCACTCACTCTCTGTCTGTCTCTCTCTCACTCACTCTCTCTCTGTCTGTCCCTCTCTGTCACTCTCTCTCTGTCTGTCTCTCTCTGTCTCTCTCTTTCCCTCTCTCACTCACTCTGTCTCTATCTCGCTCTCACTCACTCTCTCTCTGTCTGTCTCTCTGTGTCTCCCTCTATCCCTCTCTCACTCACTCTGTCTGTCTCTCTCTCACTCTCTCTCTGTCTGTCTCTCTCTCACTCACTCTGTCTCTATCTCTCTCTCACTCACTCTCTCTCGGTCTGTCTCTGTGTCTCCCTCTATCCCTCTCTCACTCACTCTGTCTGTCTGTCTCTCTCTCACTCTATCCCTCTCTCACTCACTCTGTCTCTATCTCTCTCTCACTCACTCTCTCTCGGTCTGTCTCTCTGTGTCTCCCTCTATCTCTCTCTCACTCACTCTGTCTCTATCTCTCTCTCTCTCACTCTCTCTCTGTCTGTCTCTCTGTGTCTCCCTCTATCCCACTCTCACTCACTCTGTCTCTATCTCTCTCTCACTCACTCTCTCTCGGTCTGTCTCTCTGTGTCTCCCTCTCTCCCTCTCTCACTCACTGTCTCTATCTCTCTCTCACTCACTCACTCTCTGTCTGTCTCTCTCTCACTCACTCACTCTCTGTCTATCTCTCTCTCTCTCACTCTCTCTCTCTGTCTGTCTCTCTGTGTCTCCCTCTATCCCTCTCTCACTCACTCTGTCTCTCTCTCTCTCTCACTCACTCTCTCTCTGTCTGTCTCTCTATGTCTCCCTCTATCCCTCTCTCACTCACTCTGTCTCTATCTCTCTCTGCCTCACTCACTCTCTGTCTGTCTCTCTCCCACACACTCTCTCTCGGTCTGTCTCTCTGTGTCTCCCTCTATCCCTCTCTCACTCACTCTGTCTGTCTCCCTCTCGGTCTGTCTCTCTGTGTCTCCCTCTAGCCCTCTCTCACTCACTGTCTCTATCTCTCTCTCACTCACTCTCTCTCTGTCTGTCTCTCTGTGTCTCCCCCTATCCCTCTCTCACTCACTCTGTCTCTATCTCTCTCTCACTCACTCACTCTCTGCCTGTCTCTCTATGTCTCCCTCTATCCCTCTCTCACTCTGTCTCTATCTCTCTCTGCCTCACTCACTCTCTGTCTGTCTCTCTCTCACTCACTCTCTCTTGGTCTGTCTCTCTGTGTCTCCCTCTATCCCTCTCTCACTCTGTCTCTATCTCTCTCTGCCTCACTCACTCTGTCTCTATCTCTCTCTCACTCACTCTCTCTCTGTCTGTCTCTCTGTGTCTCCCTCTATCCCTATCTCTGTCTCTCTGTGTCTCCCTCTATCCCTCTCTCACTCACTCTGTCTCTATCTCACTCACTCTCTTTCTGCCTGTCTCTCTATGTCTCCCTCTGTCCGTGTCTCACTCACTCTGTCTCTATCACTCTCTCACTCACTCTCTGTCTCTCTGTGTCTCCCTCTATCCCTCTCTCACTCACTCTGTCTCTATCTCTCTCTCACTCTCTCTCTCTGTCTATCTCTCTGTGTCTCCCTCTATCCCTCTCTCACTCACTCTATCTCTATCTCTCTCACTCACTCTCTCTCTGTCTGTCTTTCTCTCCCTCTCTTCCTCTCTCTGTCCCTCTCTCCCTCTCTCTCACACAGTCTCTATCTCTGTCTCTCTCTCACTCACTCTATCTCTATCTCTCTCACTCACTCTCTCTCTGTCTGTCTTTCTCTCCCTCTCTTCCTCTCTCTGTCCCTCTCTCCCTCTCTCTCACACAGTCTCTATCTCTGTCTCTCTCTCACTCACTCTCTCACTGTATGTCTCTCTCTGTCTCTCTCTGCCTCCCTCTTACTCACTTTCTGTCTCTCTCTCCCTCTCTTGCTCGCGCTCTCTCTCTGTCCCTCTTTCTCTGCCTCTCTCTCTGTCTGTCTCTCTGTGTCTCCCTCTATCCCTCTCCCACTCACTCTGTCTCTATCTCTCTCTCACCCACTCTCTCTCTCTGTCTGTCTCTCTCTCACTCACTCTCTCTCTGTCTGTCCCTCTCTGTCACTCTCTCTCTGTCTGTCTCTCTCTGTCTCTCTCTTTCCCTCTCTCACTCACTCTGTCTCTATCTCGCTCTCACTCACTCTCTCTCTGTCTGTCTCTCTGTGTCTCCCTCTATCCCTCTCTCACTCACTCTGTCTGTCTCTCTCTCACTCTCTCTCTGTCTGTCTCTCTCTCACTCACTCTGTCTCTATCTCTCTCTCACTCACTCTCTCTCGGTCTGTCTCTGTGTCTCCCTCTATCCCTCTCTCACTCACTCTGTCTGTCTGTCTCTCTCTCACTCTATCCCTCTCTCACTCACTCTGTCTCTATCTCTCTCTCACTCACTCTCTCTCGGTCTGTCTCTCTGTGTCTCCCTCTATCTCTCTCTCACTCACTCTGTCTCTATCTCTCTCTCTCTCACTCTCTCTCTGTCTGTCTCTCTGTGTCTCCCTCTATCCCACTCTCACTCACTCTGTCTCTATCTCTCTCTCACTCACTCTCTCTCGGTCTGTCTCTCTGTGTCTCCCTCTATCCCTCTCTCACTCACTCTGTCTCTATCTCTCTCTCACTCACTCTCTCTCTGTCTGTCTCTCCCTCTCACTCTCTCTCTGTCTGTCTCTCTATGTCTCTCTCTTTCCCTCTCTTGCTCACACTGTCTCTATCTCTGTCGCTCTGTGTCTCCCTCTATCCCTCTCTCACTCATTCTGTCTCGATCTCTCTCTCACTCACTCTCTCTCTCTGTCTGTCCCTCTCTCTCACTCTCTCGCTGTCTGTCTCTCTGTGTCTCCCTCTATCCCTCTCTCACTCATTCTGTCTCGATCTCTCTCTCACTCACTCTCTCTCTGTCTGTCTCTCTGTGTCTCCCTCTATCCCTCTCTCACTCACTCTGTCTCTATCTCTCTCTCACTCACTCTCTCTCTGGCTGTCTCTCTCTCTCACTCTCTCTCTGTCTGTCTCTCTATGTCTCTCTCTTTCCCTCTCACTCACTCTGTCTCTATCTCGCTCTCTCTCACTCTCTCTCTGTCTGTCTCTCAGTGTCTCCCTCTATCCCTCTCTCACTCACTCTGTCTCGATCTCTCTCTCACTCACTCTCTCTCTGTCTGTCTCTCTGTGTCTCCCTCTATTCCTCTCCCACTCACTCTGTCTCAATCTCTCCCTCACTCACTCTCTCTCTCTGTCTGTCCCTCTCTCTCACTCTCTCTCTGTCTGTCTCTCTATGTCTCTCTCTTTCCCTCTCTCACTCACTTTGTCTCTATCGCTCTCTCACTCACTCTCTCTCTGTCTGTCTCTCTGTGACTCCCTCTACCCCTCTCTCACTCACTCTGTCTGTCTCTCTCTCACTCACTCTCTGTCTGTCTCTCTCTCACTCACTCTCTCTCTGTCTGTCCCTCTCTGTCACTCTCTCTCTGTCTGTCTCTCTCTGTCTCTCTCTTTCCCTCTCTCACTCACTCTGTCTCTATCTCGCTCTCACTCACTCTCTCTCTGTCTGTCTCTCTGTGTCTCCCTCTATCCCTCTCTCACTCACTCTGTCTGTCTCTCTCTCACTCTCTCTCTGTCTGTCTCTCTCTCACTCACTCTGTCTCTATCTCTCTCTCACTCACTCTCTCTCGGTCTGTCTCTGTGTCTCCCTCTATCCCTCTCTCACTCACTCTGTCTGTCTGTCTCTCTCTCACTCTATCCCTCTCTCACTCACTCTGTCTCTATCTCTCTCTCACTCACTCTCTCTCGGTCTGTCTCTCTGTGTCTCCCTCTATCTCTCTCTCACTCACTCTGTCTCTATCTCTCTCTCTCTCACTCTCTCTCTGTCTGTCTCTCTGTGTCTCCCTCTATCCCACTCTCACTCACTCTGTCTCTATCTCTCTCTCACTCACTCTCTCTCGGTCTGTCTCTCTGTGTCTCCCTCTCTCCCTCTCTCACTCACTGTCTCTATCTCTCTCTCACTCACTCACTCTCTGTCTGTCTCTCTCTCACTCACTCACTCTCTGTCTATCTCTCTCTCTCTCACTCTCTCTCTCTGTCTGTCTCTCTGTGTCTCCCTCTATCCCTCTCTCACTCACTCTGTCTCTCTCTCTCTCTCACTCACTCTCTCTCTGTCTGTCTCTCTATGTCTCCCTCTATCCCTCTCTCACTCACTCTGTCTCTATCTCTCTCTGCCTCACTCACTCTCTGTCTGTCTCTCTCCCACACACTCTCTCTCGGTCTGTCTCTCTGTGTCTCCCTCTATCCCTCTCTCACTCACTCTGTCTGTCTCCCTCTCGGTCTGTCTCTCTGTGTCTCCCTCTAGCCCTCTCTCACTCACTGTCTCTATCTCTCTCTCACTCACTCTCTCTCTGTCTGTCTCTCTGTGTCTCCCCCTATCCCTCTCTCACTCACTCTGTCTCTATCTCTCTCTCACTCACTCACTCTCTGCCTGTCTCTCTATGTCTCCCTCTATCCCTCTCTCACTCTGTCTCTATCTCTCTCTGCCTCACTCACTCTCTGTCTGTCTCTCTCTCACTCACTCTCTCTTGGTCTGTCTCTCTGTGTCTCCCTCTATCCCTCTCTCACTCTGTCTCTATCTCTCTCTGCCTCACTCACTCTGTCTCTATCTCTCTCTCACTCACTCTCTCTCTGTCTGTCTCTCTGTGTCTCCCTCTATCCCTATCTCTGTCTCTCTGTGTCTCCCTCTATCCCTCTCTCACTCACTCTGTCTCTATCTCACTCACTCTCTTTCTGCCTGTCTCTCTATGTCTCCCTCTGTCCGTGTCTCACTCACTCTGTCTCTATCACTCTCTCACTCACTCTCTGTCTCTCTGTGTCTCCCTCTATCCCTCTCTCACTCACTCTGTCTCTATCTCTCTCTCACTCTCTCTCTCTGTCTATCTCTCTGTGTCTCCCTCTATCCCTCTCTCACTCACTCTATCTCTATCTCTCTCACTCACTCTCTCTCTGTCTGTCTTTCTCTCCCTCTCTTCCTCTCTCTGTCCCTCTCTCCCTCTCTCTCACACAGTCTCTATCTCTGTCTCTCTCTCACTCACTCTATCTCTATCTCTCTCACTCACTCTCTCTCTGTCTGTCTTTCTCTCCCTCTCTTCCTCTCTCTGTCCCTCTCTCCCTCTCTCTCACACAGTCTCTATCTCTGTCTCTCTCTCACTCACTCTCTCACTGTATGTCTCTCTCTGTCTCTCTCTGCCTCCCTCTTACTCACTTTCTGTCTCTCTCTCCCTCTCTTGCTCGCGCTCTCTCTCTGTCCCTCTTTCTCTGCCTCTCTCTCTGTCTGTCTCTCTGTGTCTCCCTCTATCCCTCTCCCACTCACTCTGTCTCTATCTCTCTCTCACCCACTCTCTCTCTCTGTCTGTCTCTCTCTCACTCACTCTCTCTCTGTCTGTCCCTCTCTGTCACTCTCTCTCTGTCTGTCTCTCTCTGTCTCTCTCTTTCCCTCTCTCACTCACTCTGTCTCTATCTCGCTCTCACTCACTCTCTCTCTGTCTGTCTCTCTGTGTCTCCCTCTATCCCTCTCTCACTCACTCTGTCTGTCTCTCTCTCACTCTCTCTCTGTCTGTCTCTCTCTCACTCACTCTGTCTCTATCTCTCTCTCACTCACTCTCTCTCGGTCTGTCTCTGTGTCTCCCTCTATCCCTCTCTCACTCACTCTGTCTGTCTGTCTCTCTCTCACTCTATCCCTCTCTCACTCACTCTGTCTCTATCTCTCTCTCACTCACTCTCTCTCGGTCTGTCTCTCTGTGTCTCCCTCTATCTCTCTCTCACTCACTCTGTCTCTATCTCTCTCTCTCTCACTCTCTCTCTGTCTGTCTCTCTGTGTCTCCCTCTATCCCACTCTCACTCACTCTGTCTCTATCTCTCTCTCACTCACTCTCTCTCGGTCTGTCTCTCTGTGTCTCCCTCTATCTCTCTCTCACTCACTCTGTCTCTATCTCTCTCTCTCTCACTCTCTCTCTGTCTGTCTCTCTGTGTCTCCCTCTATCCCACTCTCACTCACTCTGTCTCTATCTCTCTCTCACTCACTCTCTCTCGGTCTGTCTCTCTGTGTCTCCCTCTCTCCCTCTCTCACTCACTGTCTCTATCTCTCTCTCACTCACTCACTCTCTGTCTGTCTCTCTCTCACTCACTCACTCTCTGTCTATCTCTCTCTCTCTCACTCTCTCTCTCTGTCTGTCTCTCTGTGTCTCCCTCTATCCCTCTCTCACTCACTCTGTCTCTCTCTCTCTCTCACTCACTCTCTCTCTGTCTGTCTCTCTATGTCTCCCTCTATCCCTCTCTCACTCACTCTGTCTCTATCTCTCTCTGCCTCACTCACTCTCTGTCTGTCTCTCTCCCACACACTCTCTCTCGGTCTGTCTCTCTGTGTCTCCCTCTATCCCTCTCTCACTCACTCTGTCTGTCTCCCTCTCGGTCTGTCTCTCTGTGTCTCCCTCTAGCCCTCTCTCACTCACTGTCTCTATCTCTCTCTCACTCACTCTCTCTCTGTCTGTCTCTCTGTGTCTCCCCCTATCCCTCTCTCACTCACTCTGTCTCTATCTCTCTCTCACTCACTCACTCTCTGCCTGTCTCTCTATGTCTCCCTCTATCCCTCTCTCACTCTGTCTCTATCTCTCTCTGCCTCACTCACTCTCTGTCTGTCTCTCTCTCACTCACTCTCTCTTGGTCTGTCTCTCTGTGTCTCCCTCTATCCCTCTCTCACTCTGTCTCTATCTCTCTCTGCCTCACTCACTCTGTCTCTATCTCTCTCTCACTCACTCTCTCTCTGTCTGTCTCTCTGTGTCTCCCTCTATCCCTATCTCTGTCTCTCTGTGTCTCCCTCTATCCCTCTCTCACTCACTCTGTCTCTATCTCACTCACTCTCTTTCTGCCTGTCTCTCTATGTCTCCCTCTGTCCGTGTCTCACTCACTCTGTCTCTATCACTCTCTCACTCACTCTCTGTCTCTCTGTGTCTCCCTCTATCCCTCTCTCACTCACTCTGTCTCTATCTCTCTCTCACTCTCTCTCTCTGTCTATCTCTCTGTGTCTCCCTCTATCCCTCTCTCACTCACTCTATCTCTATCTCTCTCACTCACTCTCTCTCTGTCTGTCTTTCTCTCCCTCTCTTCCTCTCTCTGTCCCTCTCTCCCTCTCTCTCACACAGTCTCTATCTCTGTCTCTCTCTCACTCACTCTATCTCTATCTCTCTCACTCACTCTCTCTCTGTCTGTCTTTCTCTCCCTCTCTTCCTCTCTCTGTCCCTCTCTCCCTCTCTCTCACACAGTCTCTATCTCTGTCTCTCTCTCACTCACTCTCTCACTGTATGTCTCTCTCTGTCTCTCTCTGCCTCCCTCTTACTCACTTTCTGTCTCTCTCTCCCTCTCTTGCTCGCGCTCTCTCTCTGTCCCTCTTTCTCTGCCTCTCTCTCTGTCTGTCTCTCTGTGTCTCCCTCTATCCCTCTCCCACTCACTCTGTCTCTATCTCTCTCTCACCCACTCTCTCTCTCTGTCTGTCTCTCTCTCACTCACTCTCTCTCTGTCTGTCCCTCTCTGTCACTCTCTCTCTGTCTGTCTCTCTCTGTCTCTCTCTTTCCCTCTCTCACTCACTCTGTCTCTATCTCGCTCTCACTCACTCTCTCTCTGTCTGTCTCTCTGTGTCTCCCTCTATCCCTCTCTCACTCACTCTGTCTGTCTCTCTCTCACTCTCTCTCTGTCTGTCTCTCTCTCACTCACTCTGTCTCTATCTCTCTCTCACTCACTCTCTCTCGGTCTGTCTCTGTGTCTCCCTCTATCCCTCTCTCACTCACTCTGTCTGTCTGTCTCTCTCTCACTCTATCCCTCTCTCACTCACTCTGTCTCTATCTCTCTCTCACTCACTCTCTCTCGGTCTGTCTCTCTGTGTCTCCCTCTATCTCTCTCTCACTCACTCTGTCTCTATCTCTCTCTCTCTCACTCTCTCTCTGTCTGTCTCTCTGTGTCTCCCTCTATCCCACTCTCACTCACTCTGTCTCTATCTCTCTCTCACTCACTCTCTCTCGGTCTGTCTCTCTGTGTCTCCCTCTATCTCTCTCTCACTCACTCTGTCTCTATCTCTCTCTCTCTCACTCTCTCTCTGTCTGTCTCTCTGTGTCTCCCTCTATCCCACTCTCACTCACTCTGTCTCTATCTCTCTCTCACTCACTCTCTCTCGGTCTGTCTCTCTGTGTCTCCCTCTCTCCCTCTCTCACTCACTGTCTCTATCTCTCTCTCACTCACTCACTCTCTGTCTGTCTCTCTCTCACTCACTCACTCTCTGTCTATCTCGCTCTCTCTCACTCTCTCTCTCTGTCTGTCTCTCTGTGTCTCCCTCTATCCCTCTCTCACTCACTCTGTCTCTCTCTCTCTCTCACTCACTCTCTCTCTGTCTGTCTCTCTATGTCTCCCTCTATCCCTCTCTCACTCACTCTGTCTCTATCTCTCTCTGCCTCACTCACTCTCTGTCTGTCTCTCTCCCACACACTCTCTCTCGGTCTGTCTCTCTGTGTCTCCCCCTATCCCTCTCTCACTCATTCTGTCTCTATCTCTCTCTCACTCACTCACTCTCTGCCTGTCTCTCTATGTCTCCCTCTATCCCTCTCTCACTCTGTCTCTATCTCTCTCTGCCTCACTCACTCTCTGTCTGTCTCTCTCTCACTCACTCTCTCTTGGTCTGTCTCTCTGTGTCTCCCTCTATCCCTCTCTCACTCACTCTGTCTGTCTCTCTCTCTCGGTCTGTCTCTCTGTGTCTCCCTCTATCCCTCTCTCACTCACTGTCTCTATCTCTCTCTCACTCACTCACTCTCTGCCTGTCTCTCTATGTCTCCCTCTATCCCTCTCTCACTCTGTCTCTATCTCTCTCTGCCTCACTCACTCTCTGTCTGTCTCTCTCTCACTCTCTCTCTCTCTTGGTCTGTCTCTCTGTGTCTCCCTCTATCCCTCTCTCACTCACTCTGTCTGTCTCTCTCTCTCGGTCTGTCTCTCTGTGTCTCCCTCTATCCCTCTCTCACTCACTGTCTCTATCTCTCTCTCACTCACTCTCTCTCTGTCTGTCTCTCTGCGTCTCCCTCTATCCCTCTCTCACTCACTCTGTCTCTATCTCTCTCTCACTCACTCTCTCTCTGTCTATCTCTCTGCGTCTCCCTCTATCCCTCTCTCACTCACTCTGTCTCTATCTCTCTCTCACTCACTCTCTCTCTGTCTGTCTCTCTGTGTCTCCCTCTATCCCTATCTCTGTCTCTCTGTGTCTCCCTCTATCCCTCTCTCACTCACTCTGTCTCTATCTCACTCACTCTCTTTCTGCCTGTCTCTCTATGTCTCCCTCTGTCCGTGTCTCACTCACTCTGTCTCTATCACTCTCTCACTCACTCTCTGTCTGTCTCTCTGTGTCTCCCTCTATCCCTCTCTCACTCACTCTGTCTCTATCTCTCTCTCACTCTCTCTCTCTGTCTATCTCTCTGTGTCTCCCTCTATCCCTCTCTCACTCACTCTATCTCTATCTCTCTCACTCACTCTCTCTCTGTCTGTCTTTCTCTCCCTCTCTTCCTCTCTCTGTCCCTCTCTCCCTCTCTCTCACACAGTCTCTATCTCTGTCTCTCTCTCACTCACTCTCTCTCTGTCTGTCTCTCTCTGTCTCTCTCTGCCTCCCTCTTACTCACTTTCTGTCTCTCTCTCCCTCTCTTGCTCGCGCTCTCTCTCTGTCCCTCTTTCTCTGCCTCTCTCTCTGTCTGTCTCTCTGTGTCTCCCTCTATCCCTCTCCCACTCACTCTGTCTCTATCTCTCTCTCACCCACTCTCTCTCTCTGTCTGTCTCTCTCTCACTCATTCTCTCTCTGTCTGTCTCTCCCTCTCTTCCTCTCTCTCTGCCTCACTTTCTCGCTGTCTCTCTCTCCCTCCCTTGCTCGCCCTCTCTCTCTGTCTCTCTGTGTGTCTCTCCCTCGACCTCTCTCTCTGGCTCTCTCCCGCTTGCTGAAGTGAAAGAACGGCACTCTCTCTTTCTCTCGCTCTCCCTTTCTCTCTCTGTCTCTCACTTTCTGTCCCTCTCTCAGTCTCACTTTCCCTTGTACTCTGCTGGCTCTCGCTCTCTCTCCTTCTGTCTCTCTCTTTCTTTCTTTAATACTAATCTTTATTGTTACAAGTAGGCTTACATTAACACTGCAATGAAGTTACTGTGAAAATCCCCTCGTCGCCACATTCCGGCGCCTGTTCGGGTACACAGAGGCAGAATTCAGAATGTCCAATTCACATAACAAGCACGTCTTTCGGGACTTGTGGGAGGAAACCGGAGCACCCGGAGGAAACCCCACGCAGACACGGGGAGAACGTGCAGACTCCGCACAGACAGTGACCCAAGCGGAAATCGAACTTGGGACCCTGGCGCTGTGAAGCAACAGTGCTAACCACTGTGCTATCGTGCCGCCCACTGTGCTACCTCTGTCTCTCTCTCTTTCTCCTGCTTGCTCAAGTAAAAGAACAGCACTCTCTCGCACTCTCTCCCTCTGTCTCTCTCTCTCTCTCACTCTCTCGATCTCTCTCTGTCTCTCCCTCGCTCGCTGCTCTCTCTCGCTCTCTGCTGCCTCTCTCTCTCAAACTCTCTCTCTTATGCTATCCCTCTCCCACTCTGCTGCCTTTTGTTCTCTGTCTCTTTTTAGCTCTCTGCTGTCTCTTTGTGTCTCACTCGTGCTCTCTGTCTCTATCTCTCTGTCTCTATCTCTCTGTCTCTCTCTCTCTCTCTTGAGGCACGATCAATTTGGCCGGAGACGAAGTTGAATCCAAACTGAGGCTTTATTAGCAGCAGATGTCTGGCCTCCCACAGCAGCTGGCGAAATGGCTGCGAGCTGGAGGCCACGCATATTTATAACCCGGCTCCTGGGCGGAGCTAGCATGCAGGGGCCCCAGGTGAACCTGTAGTGCAGGTTCTACCGTACAACCTCTAATATCAGAACTCAGTGGATTACCACATTCACCCCCTGTTAAAATTGAGTCCGGCGGGGGTGGTGGATAACTATACACAATTAGCAATTTTTAATATTTACAGAGCAGTAAAAAAAAATGTCTCTGGTCATCCGGTGGGCCGGTCAGAGGTTCAGCCGGTCCGGAGCCTTGATCGTTCTCTGGGATCGACGAAGTGGAGCCGGCGATGTTGGTGCTGTCGTGGTCGATGTTAACTCCGGGAGCATGCTGAAATCCTCTTCATCAACGGGGGTGGGCAGGGGGAGGACGGACGGTCCTAGGGGGGTGATGGGGGTGGCGGGGGAGAGGAGGGTGGCGCCGGGGGCGACGGGGGTGGTGTGGGGGCGGGACCTGCTGGTGCCAGGTCCCTGAGGGAGACGGTATCCTGGCAGCCGTCGGGGAACGCCACGTAGGCGTACTGGGGGTTTGCGTGGAGCAGGTGCACCCTTTCCACCAACGGATCCGCCGTGTGGAGCCGCACATGTTTACGGAGAAGCACGGTTCCCGGAGCTGTGAGCCAAGTCGGAAGCGATATCCCGGATGTGGACTTCCTGGGGAAGGCAAAAAGACGTTCATGCAGTGTACTGTTAGTAGCAGTGCAAAGTAATGAGCGAATGGAATGTAGTGCATCAGGGAGGACCTCTTGCCAGCGGGAGGCCAGGAGATTTCTGGACCGTAGGGCCAGCTGGACGGCCCTCCATACCGTCCCATTCTCCCTTTCTACCTGCCCATTTCCCCGGGGGTTGTAGCTGGTCGTCCTGCTGGGGGCGATACCCCTGCTGAGCAGGAACCGACGTAGCTCATCACTCATGAATGAGGATCCCCTGTCACTGTGGATGTAGGCGGGGAAACCGAACAGAGCGAAGATAGAATTAAGGGCTTTAATGACGGTGGCAGACGTCATGTCGGGGCATGGGATGGCGAAGGGAAACCGGGAGTATTCATCGACCACACTGAGGAAATATGTGTGTCGATCGGAGGAGGGGAGGGGGCCTTTGAAATCCACGCTGAGGCGTTCAAAGGGGCGGGAAGCCTTCACCAGGCGCGCGCGGTCCGGCCGGTAGAAGTGCGGTTTGCAGTCCGCACAGACCTGGCAGGCCTTGGTGATTGTCCTTACTTCCTCGACGGAGTAGGGCAGATTTCATGCCTTAATGAAGTGGTACAACCGAGTGACCCCTGGGTGACAAAGGCTGTCGTGCAGGGCCCGGAGTCGGTCTACCTGTGCGCTGGCACATGGACCTCGGGATAGGGCGTCTGGGGGCTCGTTGAGTTTGCCAGGGCAATACTTATCTTGCCCCGCTGTGTGTTATTGAGCATGAAGGCTACCGACCGTTGGTCAGTGAGGAGAGTGAATCTCCTGCCAGCCAGGTAATGCCTCCAATGTCGCACAGCCTCAACGATAGCCTGGGCCCCCTTTTCGACGGATGAGTGCGGCATTTCGGAGGCATGGAGGGTGCGGGAAAAGAATGCCACGGGCCTGCCTACCTGGTTGAGGGTGGCGGCAAGGACGACGTCCGATGTGTTGCTTTCTACTTGGAAAGGAAGTGTTTCGTCTACAGCGTGCATTCCAGCTTTGGCAATATCAGCTCTGATCCGGGCGAAAGCCTGTTGGGCCTCGGCCGTCAGGGGGAAATGAGTGGACTGTATGAGTGAGCGGGCCTTGTCCGCTTAGTTTGGGACCCACTGAGCGTAATACGCGAAGAACCCCAGGCAGCGTTTGAGGGCCTTGGGGCAGTGGGGGAGGGGAAGCTCCATGAGGTCAGGATTGGGCCCCAGAACTCCGATCTGGACTACGTAGCCGAGGATGGCTAAGCGATTTGTACGGAACACACACTTCTCCTTGTTATACGTGAGGTTGAGGATAGTGGTGGTGTGGAGAAATTTAGCGAGGTTGGCGTCATGGTACCTGTTGATGGTCTGGCTGTAGTCCACGACCATTCGGTTTTTCTCCCCAGACTTAACCACTACCACTTGAGCTCTCCCGGGGCTGTTGCTGGCCTCGATGACTCCCTCCTGAAGCACCCGCTGGACCTCGGACCTGATGAAGGCCTTATCCTGGGTGCTGTACCGTCTGCTCTTGGTGGCGACGGGTTTGCAATCTGGAGTTAGATTGGCAAAGTGGGAAGGAGGATCGACCTTTAGGGTCGCGAGGCCGCAGACAGTGAGGGGTGGTAAGGGTCTGCCGAATTTAAGGGTCAGGCTCTGGAGGTTGCACTGGAAGTCCAGGCCGAGGATAAGTGCAGCGCAGAGGTTAGGGAGGACGTAGAGGCGAAAACCGTGGAACTCTACGCCTTGGACTGTGAGCGTGACCGTGCAGTAGCCCCGGATCGCTACGCGATGGGATCCGGAGGCCAGGGAGATACTTTGATTGGTAGGGTGTACCTTCAGGGAGCAGCGCCTTACCGTATTCGGGTGTACAAAGCTCTTGGTGCTCCCAGAGTCCAGTAGGCAGGAGGTCACATGGCCATTGACTTTCACGCTGGTGGATGCGTTGGTCAGCGTACGTGGTCGGGACTGGCCATGGAGGCGAGTCGGGGTTGATCGTCGGGTAGTGAGGCGGCCGTTGAGCTGGGGTCCTGAAACGCCGCTGGTCTCCATGTGCTGCGGGGTGGACAAGATGGCGGTGCCCGGAGGTCCTGGGGATTACAAAATGGCGGCGCCCATGGAACGCACGTTGCGGGGGCGGAGCAAGATGGCGGCGTCCATGAAACGCACGTGTTGTGCGGGGGAAAGATGGCGGCGCCCATTGGTCGCACATGGCCTGGGGACGAGAGGAGGATAGCGGCGCCCATTGTCCGTGACCGGGGTGGGGGGGGGGGGAGCGACCGCGGCCGCTGAGCGGGCCTGGCACACCGCTGCGTAGTGGCCCTTACAAAGGGCAGCGCGGGCCGGGCAGCGTTGGCGGGGATGTCTTTGTCGGCCGCAAACATAGCATCGGGGCCCCCCCGGAGATCACTGGCTGGCGTGTAGCGCAGGCGTATTGGGTGGGTAGCGCCCCCGCTGGGGCGGCTGCCTGTGGGGCCCATGAAGCGTAGGAGGAGTGGGCCGCGCGGTTGGGGGCGTAGGACTGGACATTGCGCAGGGCGACCGTCATGGAGAGCGCTAGTGTTTTAGTCTCTGCGAGGTCGCGCGTGGCCCCTTCTAGGAGCCGCTGTCTGATAACATCGGACCCAATCCCAGTTACAAAAATATCCCGCATAAGGAGATCTGAGTGCTCCTTAGCTGTAACATCCTGGCAGTCACAGTCCCGGACTAGTGGGATCAGGGCCCTCCAGAAGTCCTCGATTGACTCACCAGGTAGTTGAGTACCCGTTGCGAGCGCGTGTCTGGCGAAGAGCGTGTTCGTCTTCTGCTCATAACTCTCTTTGAGTTGAGTCATAGCGTCAGCGTAATTGGGCGCATCCTGGATCAGCGGGAAGACTTCGGAGCTGAGTCTGGAGTATAATATTTGAATCTTCTGAGCCTCTGGAACAGGGGTCGGCGCCGCGTTGATACACGCTTCAGAACAAGCTAGCCAGTGCTGGAAGTCCTTTCTGGCGTCGCTTGCGTGTGGATCCAGCTGCAGGCGATCTGGTTTCATCCGGAGGTCCATCTTCTGAATCAGATACTAATAAATTGAGGCACGCTCAATTTGGCCGGAGACGAAGTTGAATCCAAACTGAGGCTTTATTAGTATCAGATGTCTGGCCTCCCACAGCAGCTGGCGAAATGGCTGCGAGCTGGAGGCCACGCATATTTATACCCCGCCTCCTGGGCGGAGCTAGCATGCAGGGGCCCAGGTGAACCTGTAGTGCAGGTTCTACCGTACAAGCCTTAATATCGGAACACAGTGGTTTACCACATCTCTGTCTCCCTCTCTCTCTCTGTCCCTCTCTTTTTTGCTTTCTGCTGTCTCCCTCTCCCTCTCTCTCTCACACACACACACGTTCACCCCTGGTCGCTGCCGGCGGGAACTCTGCGCGAAGGGTCGGGGGGGCGGACTGTGGCGGGGGGGGAGGGGGGCTCCTTCACTGGGGGGGGGGGGGCGCTCCGATGGGGTCCGGCCCACAATCGAGGCCCACCGATCGGCGGGCCAGCCCCCCCCCCCGCCCCCCCGGGCCTACTTCCCTCTGTGGCCGGCCCCTGAACCCCCACGCCATGTTGAGTCGGGGCCGGCGCGCTAAGGAAGTCCCCCGCGCGTGCGCGGGTTGGCATGGCGTCCGTTTGGCGCCGGGAAGGGAGGCTGGGGCGGCGTGACCCGCTCCAGCGCCGCGCTGGCCCCCCTGTGGGGGACAGAATCGGTCGTACCCGGGCCCGGTTCGCGCCGTCGTGAAACGCGACGGAGTTCACGACGGCGCAAACACTTGGTCTCCATTTTGGAGAATCGCTCCCCGTTCTCTCTCTGGAGCTGGAGTTGACCGCAGGCTGGCCCGGGCATCGTGACCATCTGTCCATTTCCCAGCGCTTGGTCCCTCGCCTTGTTTGCTGGGGAGTTCCAATCGCTCATCTAAATGCTTCTTAAATGTTGGGAGGGTTCCCGCCTCTCCCACCCTTTCAGGCAGCGAGTTCCAGACTCCCAGCATCCTCTGGGGGAAAAGGTTTTCCTCAAATCCCCTCCCAATCTCCTGCCCCTGCCCTTAAATCTGCCCCCTGGTTACTGACCCTCTACTGAGGGGAAAGTTCCTTCCTACCCACCCTATCAACGTCCCCACGCCTCCAGGGGCTCAGGCGGCGGCGGAGCGGTTTGCGCCGCGCCGCCAGCGGCGAAGGGGCCTGGCGCCATGCCAACCGCCGCTGAGGGCCCTCCGCCGGCCCCCCGCAAAATCCCCGGCGGGATTCGCGCTGCCCCCCCCCCCCAGCGATTCTCCGACCCGGCGGGGGGAGGCCGGTGACGGGCAGCGGCCTGTCTGAAGCAGGGTGCACCTCGTCGGGCCAGGTCACGTGACCGCGGCTGGTGGTGCGGAGGGAGGCGAAGTCGAGCAGCGGCTGCGAAGGCCGGGCTCCACCAGAGGCCTCCCCGGAGGTCACACGATCGTGAGAAAGAGGAGCAGGAGCGGGCCATTCGGCCCTTCAAGCGTGTTCACCCATTCAATAAGGTCATAATAATAATAATCGCTTACTGTCACAAGTAGGCTTCAATGAAGTTACTGTGAAAAGCCCCTAGTCGCCACATTCCGGCACCTGTTCAGGGAGCCTGGTACAGGAATTGAACCCGCGCTGCTGGCCTTGTTCTGCTTTACAAGCCGGCTGCTTAGCCCACTGTGCTAAACCAGCCCACCCAATTGTAGCCTTAGATCCACTTCCCTGTCTGTCCACCCCCCACCCCCCCCATAGCCCTTGACCCCCCTTGACGGTCAAACATTTGTCCAACTCAGTCTTCACCATATTCAATGTCCCACTGCTCCCAGTGCAACAGAATACCAAACACAAATAACCTCCCAGAGAATAAGATTCATGGAATCCCCACAGTGCAGAAGGAGACCATTCAGCCCATCGAGTCTGCGCCGACCCTCTGAAAGAACGCCCTGCCCAGGCCCACTCCCCAGTCCTATCCCTGTAGCCCCACCTGGATGGCACATCTTTGGACACTAAGGGCAATTTAGCGGGGCCAATCCACCTAACCTGCACGCCTTTGGACTGTGGGAGGAAACCGGAGCACCCGGAGGAAACCCACGCAGACACGGGGAGAACGTGCACACTCCGTACACAGTCACCCAAGGCCGGAATTGATCCCGAGTCCCTGCCGCTGTGAGGCAGCGGCGCTAACCAGGGGCGGGATTCTCCCCTACCCGGCGGGGCGGGGGGGTCCCGGCGTGATGGAGTGGCGGGAACCACTCTGGCGTCGGGCCGCCCCAAAGGTGTGGAATTCGCCGCACCTTTAGAGGCCAAGCCCTCACCTTGAGGGGCTAGGCCCGCGCCGGAGCGGTTTCCGCTCCGCCTGCTGACGTCTTCCCCGCGCATGCGCAGGGGAGGGGGGCCTCTTCCGCCTCCGCCATAATGGAGACCGTGGCGAAGGCGGAAGAAAAAGAGTGCCCCCACGGCACAGGCCCGCCCGCCGATCGGTGGGCCCCGATCGCGGTCCCAGGCCACCGTGGGGGCACCCCCCCGGGGCCAGATCGCCCCGCGCCCTCCCCCCCCCCCCACGGGAAACCCGGTACCCTTTCTAATCCCACCTCCCTGCACCCGAAGTCCCTTTGTGCCCGCGACTGTTTGTAGCTTCTCACCATTGACGGAGCGCTCTGCCCTTTCGCTTTCAAAGTGGATGGCCTTGTTTCTGTCCATATCAGAATCCATTTGCAACAATCTTGCCTTGTTCAATGAATCGTTCACAGCTCGCTCTGTGTTTTGACACTTCCATCTCCCTACACTGCTGACAGAGCTGCCCCCTCCTTGTGTCAGCAGCACCAGACACAAGGGAGTCTCTTTGTTCCTCCAACTCTCGAGCCCTCCAAAAGAGCTATTGAAAACCGCGGGCACATATCGGACGTCATGATGCATCGATTCCCAAATCCTTTGAAGGTGGCCCATTCATGTTTGGATCAGAGCTACTTCCCTCAAACAGGATGTCCTGACCACACTGTTCCTGCAACTTTCAAAGAGCAGGCTTAGTTAGCCCTTATCTTTCTTGCACCAATCTAGAATATTGCTGGAAAATAGCCACTTTGTCGAAACTTTACACCTTGCACTCAGCAGGACAAACGCGAGAGTGCCAAATTTCAAACAATCACAGCCATTTCCGCGGCGGGGCAAAGGGTGCTTGAGTGGTTGGGGGTTGACTCTGATCGGCTCAGCTGTTGCCACGGAGAAATAAATAGGGAACTGTAGGTCACTGTGCGTCGGGGGCGGAGGGAGTCAATGTTTGTGGAACTGGACGCAGAGGGAGCTCATGGCTCTCACAGCCAGTGTGGTGAGCAATCAGCACCCACCTCACTTCACTCAGCCGCGCTTCACGTGCGGATCACGCCAGCCAAACCGGTAGGAAATAAATAAAACTACACGGATGGTCTAAACTAAACGATCCCGCGCGTGGGCAACGGTCAACAAAATGTCTCCTGGGCAACACCACTAGTGGTCTATTGTAAGCTCAGGGAAGGTGGTAAAAGAGGGGGAGGGGTGGCATTGTTAGTCAAGGACAGTATTACGATGGCAGAAAGGACGTTTGATGAGAACTCGTCTACTGAGGTAGTACGGGCTGAGGTTAGAAACAGGAAAGGAGAGGTCACCCTGTTAGGGGTTTTCTATAGGCCTCCAAAAATTTCCAGAGATGTAGAGGAAAGCATTGCAAAGATGATTCTGGATAGGAGCGAAAGCAACGGGGTAGTTGTTATGGGGGACTTTAACTTTCCAAATATTGGCTGGAAACGCCATAGTTCGAGTACTTTAGATGGGTCCGTTTTTGTCCAATGTGTGCAGGAGGGTTTCCTGACACAGTATGTAGATAGGCCAATGAGAGGCAAGGCCATATTGGATTTGGTACTGGGTAATGAACCAGGACAGGTGTTAGATTTGGAGGTAGGTGAGCACTTTGGTGATAGTGACCACAATTCGATTACGTTTACTTTAGTGATGGAAAGGGATAGGTATATACCGCAGGGCAAGAGTTATATCTGGGGGAAAGGCAATTATGATGTGATGAGGCAAGACTTCGGATGCATCGGATGGAGAGGAAAACTGCAGGGGATGGGCACAATGGAAATGTGGAGCTTGCTCAAGGAACAGCTACTGCGTGTCCTTGATAAGTATGTACCTGTCAGGCAGGGAGGAAGTGGTCGAGCAAGGGAACTGTGGTTTACTAAAGCAGTCAAAACACTTGTCAAGAAGAAGAAGGAGGCTTATGTAAAGATGAGACATGAAGGTTCAGTTAGGGCGCGGAAGAGTTATAAGTTAGCTAGGAAGAACCTAAAGAGAGAGCTAAGAAGAGCCAGGAGGGCACATGAGAAGTCTTTGGCAGGTAGGATTAAGGATAACCCTAAAGCTTTCTATAGATATGTCAGGAATAAACGAATAACTAGGGTAAGAGTAGGGCCAGTCAAGGACAGTAGTGGGAAGTTGTGCGTGGAGTCCGAGGAGATAGGGGAGGTGCTAAATGAATATTTTTCGTCAGTATTCACACAGGAAAAAGACAATGTTGTCGAGGAGAATACTGAGATTCAGGCTACTAGACTAGAAGGGCTTGAGGTTCATAAGGAAGAGGTGTTAGCAATTATGGAAAGTGTGAAAATAGATAAGTCCCCTGATTCTCTGGGTAGCTAGGGAGGAGATTGCTGAGCCTTTGGCTTTGATTTTTAAGTCATCTTTGTCTACAGGAATAGTGCCAGAAGACTGGAGGATAGCAAATGTTGTCCCCTTGTTCAAGAAGGGAAGTAGAGACAACCCCGGTAACTATAGACCAGTGAGCCTTACTTCTGTTGTGGGCAAAATCTTGGAAAGGTTTATAAGAGATAGGATGTATAATCATCTGGAAAGGAATAATTTGATTAGAGATAGTCAACACGGTTTTGTGAAGGGTAGGTCGTGCCTCACAAACCTTATTGAGTTCTTTGAGAAGGTGACCAAACAGGTGGATGAGGGTAAAGCAGTTGATGTGGTGTATATGGATTTCAGTAAAGCATTTGATAAGGTTCCTCACGGTAGGCTACTGCAGAAAACACGGAGGCATGGGATTCAGGGTGATTTAGCAGTTTGGATCAGAAATTGGCTAGCTGGAAGAAGACAAAGGGTGGTGGTTGATGGGAAGTGTTCAGACTGGAGTCCAGTTACTAGTGGTGTACCACAAGGATCTGTTTTGGGGCCACTGCGGTTTGTCATTTTTATAAATGACCCGGAGGAGGGCGTAGAAGGATGGGTGAGTAAATTTGCAGATGACACTAAAGTCGGTGGAGTTGTGGACAGTGCGGAAGGATGTTACAAGTTACAGAGAGACATAGATAAGCAGCAGCGCTGGGCTGAGAGGTGGCAAATAGAGTTTAATGCAGAAAAGTGTGAGGTAATTCATTTTGGAAGGAATAACAGGAAGACAGAGTACTGGGCTAATGGTAAGATTCTTGGCAGTGTGGATGAGCAGAGAGATCTCGGTGTCCCAGGTTGAGAGGGTTGTTAAGTTGGCGTACGGTGTGCTAGCTTTTATTGGTAGAGGGATTGAGTTTCGGAGCCATGAGGTCATGTTGCAGCTGTACAAAACTCTGGTGCAGCCGCATTTGGAGTATTGCATGCAATTCTGTTCGTCGCATTATAGGAAGGATGTGGAAGCATTGGAAAGGGTGCAGAGGAGATTTACCAGAATGTTGCCTGGTATGGAGGGAAGATCTTATGAGGAAAGGCTGAGGGAATTGAGGCTGTTTTCGTTAGAGAGAAGAAGGTTAAGAGGTGACTTAATTGAGGCATACAAGATGATCAGAGGGTTAGAGGATTGGATAGGGTGGACAGTGAGAGCCCTTTTCCTCGGATGGTGATGTCTAGCACGAGGGGACATAGCTTTAAATTGAGGGGAGATAGATATAAGACAGGTGTCAGAGGTGGGTTCTTTACTCAGAGAGTAGTAAGGGCGTGGAATGCCCTGCCTGCAACAGTAGTGGACTCGCCAACACTAAGGGCATTCAGATGGTCATTGGATAGACATATGGACGATAAGGGAATAGTGTAGATGGGCTTTAGAGTGGTTTCACAGGTCGGCACAACATCGAGGGCCGAAGGGCCTGTACTGCGCTGTAATGTTCTATGGTCTATGTATGTATTACGGCACTACCCGTATATTACAGGTACGATGGTAAATCCCTGCCTGCTGGCTCCGCCCAGCAGGCGGAGTATAAAAGTGTGTGCTCTCCGAACTGCAGCCATTCTGGTTCCAGCTACAGGAGGCACAACATCGTGTCCAATAAAGCCTCAATTGATCCACCATTCTCGTCTCATGGTAATTGACGGGACATCACTCACAACACAGATGGGCCGTACCACCACCTTCTCAAGGGGCAATTAGGGATGGGCAATAAATGCTGGGTGTAGCCAGCAACACCCACATTCCGTACAATTGAACAAAATAAGTAAGGCTGACGTGTGATTTGGAGCACAACATGTTGGTGGAGGTGTTCCCCATGTGGCTGCTGCCCTTGTCCTTCTGGATGGTAGCGGTTGAGGGTTTGGAGGGTGCTGCCGAATGAACATTAGTGAGTTGTTGCAGAGCGTCGAGTCGACGGTACCGCTTCCAGAGTTCGGATTGGAGGCCGCCAGTGACCCTGAACTGGGGAACACCACTGTGGTGGGATTGAGGAGCATCTGGAGGTGGACCGCCAGGATTCATCGTCATCGATGGGCTCCATCCTCTGGCCTCAGGGTGTCCCTGGAGATCCTTCCTCCTTTTCAGGAAGTCCGTCGTCTTCCTTCTCCAGTGGTTCAGTGATGTTGGGCACCTTTTCAATGTGGCTCCCAGATATGGGGCGGGATCCTCCGCCGGGTCGGAGGACCGCCGCGGGGCGGCGTGAGTCCCTTCCCCGCCGGACGGCGTGGCACAAATCACTCCGGGGCCGGCCTGGCCCCTGAAGGTCGCCGCACCTTTGGGGCGGCCTGTCGGCGGAGTGGTTCACGCCACTCCGTCCCGCCGGGACCCCCCCGCCCCGCCGGGGAGGGGAGAATCCCGCCCATGATGGAGGACCACAGAACCATCTTGCCCGACCCACCATGGAATACGGAGCTAAACAGCCCCGGGGTGCCGAACCAATGTATTCAGTGCCAGGTAACACTGTGCGGTTTCCTGCGAGCTTCCGCAACTGGAAAAACCCCTCGATCCCCCCCTCCCAACCCCGGGAGTTAGTCCCAGATGGGAGAATTTCACCCCCGTGTTGGAGAATGAAAGGAATTCTCAGCGAGGGAGAGCGGTTCGAGCCGCAGGATTTATTCTGTGGTTTGCCTCTGGTGAACCGTTCCTCATCTCTGACTCCACACCGTGTATTTCAGGAGACTTTACTGAAATGGCGATTTGCTGGTGAGAGCGGGAATGTGGGGCAGGTTCAGCGAAATGTTGGCGGAATAATTCCGAGCTGGGGTTTGCCCGTGAAACACAGATAAATATTTATACAGACAAGAAGACAGGTCACAATCACAGGAGTTTCCGTAGTGTAGTGGTTATCACGTTCGCCTCACACGCGAAAGGTCCCCAGTTCGATCCTGGGTGGAAACATTATGTTAAAAAAAATTCTTTTTCTCGCTCAAGTCACCCCTTTCGATGTTCGACCACCGTTTTGCTGTCAGCACAACCACATCGTCAATCCAGATTCCGGAAATACCACGTGTAAAATGAGGCAGGAGGTAGAGTTCGCCGTCCACAAATCACAAAGTAACGTTTGAGAACGAGGGGGGATGGTTTAGTCCAACCAGAGTAAGGGACTCGAGAACGGATCTGGAGCAGGAGCTCCGGGAAGAAGATAAATTGAGGCCCAGGCTCTGGGCCTAAATCATTTACCTGCAGAGACAGCAACAGCAGCGATGGACGGGTGCGAACTTGAGTTCAAAAATAACAAAATGATATTAATCCGAGCGGTGATATCACAGGGAAGCCGTGAGTTGTTTGTCTGGTCAGTATTGCAGCTGTGATTCCCTTTCTCCAGAGTTAGAGAGCTGGCAGCTGGGAGATTTTAAAACATTTTCAGTAAAGTTTGCAGCTGCCATTTATTGGGGACTTGCAGTTTCTCCCAGTGCTTGGATGGGATGCAGTGTGTGAGTGAGACACCAGTTTAGCCTCATGAACAAATATATGTCTCCGCTTTGCTGGTCAGTCATCCAGAATGTGGTCAGATATTATCCTGGGGGCAAATCAAACACTCTCAGTGCCGTCAGTGATAGGAAGAAGCATTCCTGTCAGGCCCGGCTAGCTCAGTCGGTAGAGCATGCGACTCTTAATCTCAGGGTCGTGGGTTCGAGCCCCACGTTGGGCGAGTGTGTTCCTGTTTTTATCGCTGGTCCACAGATTCCGCCCCGGCTCTGAATTCCCCTGACGATTAACCACGCTTCCTCCACATTCCTGCTCCCAAAATCTCTCAGCGTTTTCCACAACACTCTGGAAATACAATCTGAAAAATCGTACACGGCTACCACCTGCTCACACACAACACAAAATAGATCATTCAAATCTCCACTCCCTCTCACTCACAATTCCATTCATTCTGCAAACGGAGCGTTTCCAAAAAATAAAAACGATTCAAACAATATTTATGACTCGGTTTTTCTCAGTTAGACTTGAATAAAATTACTTTCTCTTCACGGGAAACCTCGACAAAAGTTTTGATAAAACTCCAGCCGGGTTCTTGAGTGCCCCCTGGTGGTGGGGTGATTGGGATTTGACCCTATCGTTGCCGTGGGCAACGGGACAACAGTTTTAACGAACGTGACTGAATCGATAATAATAATAAAAATCTTTATTGTCACATGTAGGCTTACATTAGCAGTGCAATGAAGTTCCTGTGAAAAACTCCTCGTCGCCACATTCCCTGGAGTTTAATCCGGACAAGTGTGAGCTAATGCACTTTGGAAGGTCCAATGCATGTAGGAATTACACAAAAATGGTCGAACTCTTGCGAGCATTGACAGGCAGAGAGATCTGGGCGTTCATGTCCACCTGTTGTGTTATGTAACTTGGAATAACACAAGCTGCCACTTGATGCAGTTTCGAGTAAAAGATGCTCCAGACTTTGAAGTGAGTTCAATGTGTTTTATTGAACTATTAGCACAGTTCTCAATGGGTTCGAATCTCTGCTAATCTAATTGCAGTAACTCAGTCTAACTGAAGCAGCTTGCTCTAAGCCACGTGCTGGGGTGTGATGCTGAGGATACACCGTGTCTCACTCTGTAGATGTTGGTCTGTGGAAAGAGGCGAGGTGTGAGTGCCTCATCCCTTTTCCAGTGATATTCCACCCCTGAGTGTCCTGACTGCTCATTGGTCGTGTCCTATTCTACGTGTTCATTAGCTGCATGTGTCCATATCGTGACACCACCGACACAGAAAGTGCCGACGCATGAGGACAAGGTGGCCGAGAAGGCATACAGCAAACGGCCTTCCTCGATCGAGGCATTGAACATAAAAATTGGCAAGTCATGTTGCAGCTGCACAGGATCTTAGTTAGACCTCAGTTGGAATATTGCGCACAATTCTGGACGCCACACTACCAGAAGGATATGGTTGCTTTGGAGAGGGTGCAGAAGAGATTTACTAGGACGTTGCCTGGCATGGAGGGCATTAGCTATGAGGAGAGGTGAGATAAACTCGGTCTGTTCTCACTGGAACGACAGAGGTTGAGAGGCGACCTGATAGAGGTCTACAAGATTATGAGGGGCATAGACAGAGTGGATAGTCAGATGCTCTTTCCTGTGGTAGGAGAGTCAAGTACGAGGGGACAGAGGTTTAAAGTGCGTGGGGAAAAGTTTAGAACAGATGTGCGAGGTATGTTTTTTACACAGGGTGGTAAATATATGGGACACGCTGCCTGGGGAGGGGGTGGGAGCAGGTACGATAGCAGCATTTAAGGGGCATTTAGACAAATATATGAATAGCGTGGGAATGGAAGGGTACGGACTCTGTAAGTGCAGACAGATGTAGTTTGGGCTGGTACCATGGTCAGCGCAGGCTTGGAGGCCTGACCCTGTCCTATTCCAGCGCCTGTTCGGGTACACTGAGGGAGAAATCAGAACGTCCAATTGAGAGAACAGCGCGTCTTTCAGGACTTGTGGGAGGAAACCCACGGAGACAACTTGAAGACTCAACACAGACAGTGACACAAGCCGGGAATCGAACCTGGGACCCTGGAGTTGTGAAGCAACAGTGCTAACCACTGTGCTACCGTTCCTCCCATGACTTGATGTTGGAGAATGAAAGGAATTCTCAGCGAGGGAGAGCGGTTCGAGCCGCAGGATTTATTCTGTGGTTTGCCTCTGGTGAACCGTTCCTCATCTCTGACTCCACACCGTGTATTTCAGGAGACTTTACTGAAATGTCGATTTGCTGGTGAGAGCGGGAATGTGGGGCAGGTTCAGCGAAATGTTGGCGGAATAATTCCGAGCTGGGGTTTGCCCGTGAAACACAGATAAATATTTATACAGACAAGAAGACAGGTCACAATCACAGGAGTTTCCGTAGTGTAGTGGTTATCACGTTCGCCTCACACGCGAAAGGTCCCCAGTTCGATCCTGGGTGGAAACATTATGTTAAAAAAAATTATTTTTCTCGCTCAAGTCACCCCTTTCGATGTTCGACCACCGTTTTGCTGTCAGCACAACCACATCGTCAATCCAGATTCCGGAAATACCACGTGTAAAATGAGGCAGGAGGTAGAGTTCGCCGTCCACAAATCACAAAGTAACGTCTGAGAACGAGGGGGGATGGTTTAGTCCAACCAGAGGAAGGGACTCGAGAACGGATCTGGAGCAGGAGCTCCGGGAAGAAGATAAATTGAGGCCCAGGCTCTGGGCCTAAATCATTTACCTGCGGAGGCAGCAACAGCAGCGATGGACGGGTGCGAACTTGAGTTCAAAGATAACAAAATGATATTAATCCGAGCGGTGATATCACAGGGAAGCCGTGAGTTGTTTGTCTGGTCAGTATTGCAGCTGTGATTCCCTTTCTCCAGAGTTAGAGAGTTAGCAGCTGGGAGATTCTAAAACATTTTCAGTAAAGTTTGCAGCTGCCATTTATTGGGGACTTGCAGTTTCTCCACGGCTCGGATGGGATGCAGTGTGTGGGTGAGACACCAGTTTAGCCTCATGAACAAATATATGTCTCCGCTTTGCTGGTCAGTCATCCAGAATGTGGTCAGATATTATCCTGGGGGCAAATCAAACACTCTCAGTGCTGTCAGTGATAGGAAGAAGCATTCCTGTCAGGCCCGGCTAGCTCAGTCGGTAGAGCATGAGACTCTTAATCTCAGGGTCGTGGGTTCGAGCCCCACGTTGGGCGAGTGTGTTCTTGTTTTTATCGCTGGTCCACAGATTCCGCCCCGGCTCTGAATTCCCCTCCACATTCCTGCTTCCAAAATCTCTCAGCGTTTTCCACAACACTCTGGAAATACGATCTGAAAAATCGTACACGGCTACCACCTGCTCACACACAACACAAAATAGATCATTCAAATCTCCACTCCCTCTCACTCACAATTGCATTCATTCTGCAAACGGAGCGTTTCCAAAAAATAAAAACGATTCAAACAATATTTATGACTCGGTTTTTCTCAGTTAGACTTGAATAAAATTACTTTCTCTTCACGGAAAACCTCGACAAAAGTTTTGATAAAACTCCAGCCAGGTTCTTGAGTGCCCCCTGGTGGTGGGGTGATTGGGATTTGACCCTATCGTTGCTGTGGGCAACGGGACAACAGTTTTAACGAACGTGACTGAATCGATAATAATAATAAAAATCTTTATTGTCACATGTAGGCTTACATTAGCAGTGCAATGAAGTTCCTGTGAAAAACTCCTCGTCGCCACATTCCCTGGAGTTTAATCCGGACAAGTGTGAGCTAATGCACTTTGGAAGGTCCAATGCATGTAGGAATTACACAAAAATGGTCGAACTCTTGCGAGTATTGACAGGCAGAGAGATCTGGGCGTTCATGTCCACCTGTTGTGTTATGTAATTTGGAATAACACAAGCTGCCACTTGATGCAGTTTCGAGTAAAAGATGCTCCAGACTTTGAAGTGAGTTCAATGTGTTTTATTGAACTATTAGCACAGTTCTCAATGGGTTCGAATCTCTGCTAATCTAAATGTAGTAACTCAGTCTAACTGACCCAGCCTTGCTCTGAGCCACGTGTTGGGGTGTGATGCTGAGGATACGCCCTGTCTCGCTCTGTAGATGTTGGTCTGTGGAAAGAGGCGGGGTGTGAGTGCCTCATCCCTTTTACAGTGAGATTCCACCCCTGAATGTCCTGACTGCTCATTGGTCGTGTCCTATTCTACGTGTTCATTAGCTGCATGTGTCCATATCGTGACACCACCGACACAGAAAGTGCCGACGCATGAGGACAAGGTGGTCGAGAAGGCATACAGCAAACGGCCTTCCTCAATCGAGGCATTGAACATAAAAATTGGCAAGTCATGTTGCAGCTGTACAGGGTCTTAGTTAAACCTCAGTTGGAATATTGCGTACAATTCTGGATGCCACACTACCAGAAGGATGTGGATGCTTTGGAGAGGGCACAGAAGCGGTTTACTAGGACGATGCCTGGTATGGAGGGCATTAGCTATCAGGAGAGGTGAGATAAACTCGGTCTGTTCTCACTGGATAGAGGTCTACAAGATTATGAGGGGCATAGACAGAGTGGATAGTCAGATGCTCTTTCCTGTGGTAGGAGAGTCAAGTATGAGGGGACAGAGGTTTAAAGTGCGTGGGGAAAAGTTTAGAACAGATGTGCGAGGTATGTTTTTTACACAGGGTGGTAAATATATGGGACACGCTGCCTGGGGAGGGGGTGGGAGCAGGTACGATAGCAGCATTTAAGGGGCATTTAGACAAATATATGAATAGCGTGGGAATGGAAGGGTACAGACTCTGTAAGTGCAGACAGATGTAGTTTGGGCTGGTACCATGGTCAGCGCAGGCTTGGAGGCCTGTTTCTGTCCTATTCCAGCGCCGGTTCGGGTACACTGAGGGAGAAATCAGAACGTCCAATTGAGAGAACAGCACGTCTTTCAGGACTTGTGGGAGGAAACCCACGGAGACAACTTGAAGACTCAACACAGACAGTGACCCAAGCCGGGAATCGAACCTGGGACCCTGGAGCTGTGAAGCAACAGTGCTAACCACTGTGCTACCGTTCCTCCCATGACTTTATGTTGGAGAATGAAAGGAATTCTCAGCGAGGGAGAGCGGGTCGAGCCGCAGGGTTTATTCTGTGGTTTGCCTCTGGTGAACCGTTCCTCATCTCAGACTCCACACCGTGTATTTCAGGAGACTTTACTGAAATGTCGATTTGCTGGTGAGAGCGGGAATGTGGGGCAGGTTCAGCGAAATGTTGGCGGAATAATTCCGAGCTGGGGTTTGCCCGTGAAACACAGATAAATATTTATACAGACAAGAAGACAGGTCACAATCACAGGAGTTTCCGTAGTGTAGTGGTTATCACGTTCGCCTCACACGCGAAAGGTCCCCAGTTCGATCCTGGGTGGAAATATTATGTTAAAAAAAATTATTTTTCTCGCTCAAGTCACCCCTTTCGATGTTCGACCACCGTTTTGCTGTCAGCACAACCACATCGTCAATCCAGATTCCGGAAATACCACGTGTAAAATGAGGCAGGAGGTAGAGTTCGCCGTCCACAAATCACAAAGTAACGTCTGAGAACGAGGGGGGATGGTTTAGTCCAACCAGAGGAAGGGACTCGAGAACGGATCTGGAGCAGGAGCTCCGGGAAGAAGATTAATTGAGGCCCAGGCTCTGGGCCTAAATCATTTACCTGCAGAGACAGCAACAGCAGCGATGGACGGGTGCGAACTTGAGTTCAAAGATAACAAAATGATATTAATCCGAGCGGTGATATCACAGGGAAGCCGTGAGTTGTTTGTCTGGTCAGTATTGCAGCTGTGATTCCCTTTCTCCAGAGTTAGAGAGTTAGCAGCTGGGAGATTTTAAAACATTTTCAGTAAAGTTTGCAGCTGCCATTTATTGGGGACTTGCAGTTTCTCCCAGTGCTCGGATGGGAAGCAGTGTGTGAGTGAGACACCAGTTTAGCCTCATGAACAAATATATGTCTCCGCTTTGCTGGTCAGTCATCCAGAATGTGGTCAGATATTATCCTGGGGGCAAATCAAACACTCTCAGTGCCGTCAGTGAATGGAAGAAGCATGCCTGTCAGGCCCGGCTAGCTCAGTCGGTAGAGCATGAGACTCTTAATCTCAGGGTCGTGGGTTCGAGCCCCACGTTGGGCGAGTGTTTCTGTTTTTAACGCTGGTCCACAGATTCCGCCCCCGGCTCTGAATTCCCCTGACGATTAACCGCGCTTCCTCCACATTCCTGCTCCCAAAATCTCTCAGCGTTTTCCACAACACTCTGGAAATACAATCTGAAAAATCGTACACGGCTACCACCTGCTCACACACAACACAAAATAAATCATTCAAATCTCCACTCCCTCTCACTCACAATTGCATTCATTCTGCAAACGGAGCGTTTCCAAAAGATAAAAACGATTCAAACAATATTTATGACTCGATTATTCTCAGTTAGACTTGAATAACATTACTTTCTCTTCACGGGAAACTTCTACGAAAGTTGTGATAAAACTCCAGCTGGGTTCTTGAGTGCCCCCTGGTGGTGGGGTGATTGGGATTTGACCCTATCGTTGCCGTGGGCAACGGGACAACAGTTTTAACGAACGTGACTGAATCGATAATAATAATAAAAATCTTTATTGTCACATGTAGGCTTACATTAGCAGTGCAATGAAGTTCCTGTGAAAAACTCCTCGTCGCCACATTCCCTGGAGTTTAATCCGGACAAGTGTGAGCTAATGCACTTTGGAAGGTCCAATGCATTTAGGAATTACACAAAAATGGTCGAACTCTTGCGAGTATTGACAGGCAGAGAGATTTGGGGGCGGGGGGGGGGGGGGGGCGTGCACCGACACAGAAAGTGCCGACGCATGAGGACCAGGTGGTCAAGAAGGCATACAGCAAACGGCCTTCATCGATCGGGGCATTGAACATAAAAATTGGCAAGTCATGTTGCAGCTGTACAGGGTCTTAGTTAGACCTCAGTTGGAATATTGCGCACAATTCTGGACGCCACACTACCAGAAGGATGTGGGTGCTTCGGAGAGGCAAAAGCGGTTGATGAGGATGTTTTGATAAAGGGGTCGCCTGGACTCGAAACGTTTCCTCTCCCTACAGATGCTGCCAGACCTGCTGAGTCCCTCCAGATTCAGTCACGTTCGTTAAAACTGTTGTCCCGTTGCCCACGGCAACGATAGTGTCAAATCCCAATCACCCCACCACCAGGGGGCACTCAAGAACCTGGCTGGAGTTTCATCAAAACTTTTGTAGAAGTTTCGCGTGTTCGAGAAAGTAATTTTAACTGAGACAAATTGACTCATATGCACTGTTTGAATCATTTGTATTTTTGAATAAGCTCTTTTTGCAGAATGAACGGAAATGTGAGTGAGAGGGAGTGGAGATTTGAATGATTTATTTTGTGTTGTGTGTGAGCAGGTGGTCGCCGTGTACGATTTTTCAGATTGTATTTCCAGAGTGTTGTGGAAAACGCTGAGAGATTTGGGGAGCAGGAAAGTGGAGGAAGCGCGCTTAAACGTCAGGGGAATTCAGAGCCGGGGCTGAATCTGTGGACCAGCGTTAAAAACAGGAACACTCGCCCAACGTGGGGCTCGAACCCACGACCCTGAGATTAAGAGTCTCATGCTCTACCGACTGAGCTAGCCGGGCCTGATAGGAATGCTTCTTCCTATCACTGACGGCAGTGAGAGTCTTTGATCTGTCCCCCAGGATAATATCTGACCACATTCTGGATGACTGACCAGCAAAGCGGAGACATTAATTTGTTCACGAGGCTAAACTGGTGTCTCACTCACACACTGCTTCCCATCCGAGCACTGGGAGAAACTGCAAGTCCCCAATAAATGGCAGCTGCAAACTTTACTGAAAATGTTTTTTAATCTCCCAGCTGCCAGCTCTCTAACTCTGGAGAAAGGGAATCACAGCTGCAATACTGACCAGACAAACAACTCCCCTGTGATATCGGCGCTCGGATCAATATCATTTTGTTATGTCTAAACCCAAGTTCTCACACGTCCATCACTGTTGCTGCTGCCTCCTCGGGTAAATGTTATAGGCCCAGAGCCTGGGCCTCAATTTATCTTCTTCCCGGAGCTCCTGCACCAGGTCCGCCCTCGAATCCCTTCCTCAGGTCGATCTAAACCCGCAGCACATCCTCCCTTGTTCTCAGACGTTATTTGCGATTTGTGGGCAGCGAGCTCCTGCACCTGCCTCATTTTACACCTCACGATTCCAGAATCTGGATTGAGGGATTGTTTGACAGGACAGCAAAAATCACGGCCCGGCATTTCGTAAACGAGAAAAACAATATTGGCACCTAATGTTTCCACCCAGGATCGAACTGGGGACTTTTCACGTGTGAGGCGAACCTGATAACCACTACACTATGGAAGCTTCTGTTATTGTGACTGATCTTTTGACACCTTTTATTCTCTCTGGGTACTGCCATTTGCACTCTTTCCCCTTGGTTTCTGTGGCCATGACTCACCTTTCAGTCCCTCGCCCAACAGGAATAATATCTCCCATTTTCTATGCCTTTCAGCTTTGACAAAGGGTCACCTGGACTCGAAACGTCAGCTCCTTTCTCTCCCGACAGATGCTGCCAGACCTGCTGAGATTTTCCAGCATTTTCTCTTTCGGTTTCAGATTCCAGCATCCCCAGTAATTTGCTTTTTTCTTCCAGCTCCTTGTCTGTATAAATATTTATCTGTGTTTCACGGGCCAACCGCAGCTCGGAATTATTCCTCCAACATTTCACTGAGCCTGCCCCACATTCCCGCTCTCACCAGCTCGTCATGTGAGCGTGCCTTTAAGAAATGGGTGTTTAAGAAATGTACCTTTAAGAAATGGGTGTTTATCAGTGATGTCAGAGTGTGGGTGGAGCTGGGCAGTCTGTCAGCTTTTTACTTTTGTTTTAGGCGATCTGCTGCAGGGTGTGTTTTAGTTTTGTTTTCAGTGTTGGAGCTGAAGCCAGACAGAGCAGCTGTACTGTTGATCTCTCTGCCATGAAAAGACTATCTCTTGATCATTTGGTGAATTCAGAATTATAAATGTTCTCAGCAGTGAATGTAAACCTGATGTGCTTCTTTTAAAAGGTGTTTCTTTTGGCTTCTGGATGTTGTTTGGGAAGTTATTAAGGATTACTTAGTGTTGTATTCTTTGGGGGTTGTATTTGAATTGATGGTTGCTAAGATGTTCACTGTATGTTTTAAAAAGGTTAACTTGGGTTCATAGAATAAACATTGTTTTGCTTTAAAAAATACTTTTCCATTTCTGCTGTCCCACACCTGTAGAGTGGGCCGTGTGCTCCCCATACCACAATCTAGTAAAAGTTGTGGGTCAGGTGAATTCTATGATACACTTTGGGGTTCTCTAAACCCTGGCCCATAACAAGCTAATTGACATTTCAAAAAATCTCCTAAAATATAGGGTGTAGAGCCAGAGATGAGGAACGTGTCAAGGTATCCATATTAACATATCGTGGTGCAATCACACACACACTGATGGACAGGTAGACGGACCAATCAACACACACGCAACATCACAGCCAATCACCAGTGAGAGCACACGCACTATAAAACAGGGAACACCACAGTTCCTGCTCATTCCAGCAGGAGATAGCTCAGAGCACAGAGCTCACAGCGCGCCACTCAGACATACACCATGTGCTGAGTGCCTCTCTAAGATAGTGCTAGGGCTGGGTCCACAGGTTAGCTGGTGAAGTACGAACCACAGCCAGAAGTTAACAGTTGTTATTGTACAGAATAATAAAACAGAGTTGTACCATCTACAACCGTGTTGGTTCGTCTGTATATCGGAACACCCAACACGACATGATACCAGGATTGGAAACGCGCCAGCGACTGTGAGACCTACCTGCACCTCTTCAGCGATCCGCCATCCTGCGCCATGGACACCATCAGCCCGCCGCAGCCGCTCCAAATCGCTGGAAATCTTGGCGTAAACTGGAAGCTGTGTAAACAGCGCTTCCAGGTCTTCCTAGAAGCCACAGACAGGGAGAATGCATCGGACACCAGGAAGATCGCCCTCCTCCTCTTCACGGCAGGGCAACACGCCATCCACATCTACAACTCCCTGGTGTTCGCGGAAGGTGAGGACAAGACGAAGTACAAGACGGTCCTTCTAAAACTTGAGCAGCACTTCAGCGTCGAGGTGAACGAGAGCTTCGAGAGGTACCTCTTCCAGCAGCGCCTGCAGGGTAAGGATGAGCCTTTTCAATCTTTCCTAACACACCTCCGTATCCTCGCGCAGTCCTGCGGCTATGAGGCCACCTCCGATTCCATGATTCGGGACCAGATAGTTTTTGGGGTCACCTCGGACACCCTACGCCAGCAGCTCCTCAAAATAAAGCGCTTCACCCTAGCCACCGCCATCGAGACCTGCGTCCTCCACGAAAACGCGACCAGCCGGTACTCCCAATTCTAGGCAGCCGAATCGGCACGGCAGGGGTCCTACAAGGCCGAGCGGGTCCAGTCGATCGAGTTCCTCCCGGCCCGCGGCCCGGACGAGGGCGGCCATTTCGCGCGCTTCCTGAGGCCTCCCGCGCTTGTACGCGCCAAAAGAGGAGGCGTCGACGCAGAGGGACGTGATGCGCAGGCGCGCTCTACGCAGGACCGCACCGTGCATGCGCGGTGGCGCAACGAACGCCATGATGCCTTGACGTGCGGCAACTGTGGATCCGCACACTTAAAGCGGCAATGTCCGGCCAAAGCGGGACAATGCCTCCGCTGTGGCAGGATGGGCCACTACGCTGCCTGCTGTCGAGCAGCTCAACCTGCCAACGCTCCCCAATTCCGCCAGCCTCGCAGGGACGTGCGGACCATTCAGCCTCCATACACCGAGTCGTACCCTGACAACGTACAGACCGGTGATACTGACGACCGGGAACCCTTCCGCGTTGCGGTAATGGACAGAAAATGGATGTCCCCAAGTAGGACCGACCAGCCGATGCCAGTGCACAGCGTTAATCCGGGCGATGGATGGTGTGCCACCCTAACGGTCAACCGATCACCAATCACATTCCGTTTAGACACTGGTGCCTCCGCCAATCTCCTCGCATGGTCAGCCTTCTACACCTTGAAGGTCAAACGACCAATTCGGCCATCCCGCTGTCAGTTGGTCGATTACAACGGAAATGTCATCCCGACCATGGGGTCCTGCCAGCTCGAGGTTGCACACAATTCACACACAGCCACACTGTCCTTTGAGATAGTTGGATCCTCGAAGGACCCCCTGCTCGGCGCACAGGCGTGCAAGGTTCTCCACCTCGTTCAGCGGGTACACGCTCTGTCTCCAGAAGGCACGTCCGACTTCCCGGATGCAGACTTTAGGGCACAGCTCCACTCGCTCCTCGCCCACAACCAGGAGGCTTTCGAGGGCGTGGGCACACTGCCCTACACTTACAGAATACGGCTCAAACTGGACACCACCCCGGTCATTCACGCACCTCGTAGAGTCCCAGCACCACTCAAAGACCGCCTCAAGCAGCAGCGGCAGGATCTGCAGGACCAAGGAGTGCTATCCCGGGTCACAGAGCCCACGCCATGGGTCAGCTCCATGGTGTCCATCAAGAAGTCCTCCGGCGAGCTCCGGATCTGCATCGACCCAAAAGACCTGAACAACAACATCATGAGGGAACACTACCCCATACCCAAACGGGAAGAGGTCACGAGCGAAATGGCCCGGGCTAAAGTTTTTACCAAGCTTGATGCCTCAAAGGGTTTTTGGCAGATCCAACTGGATCAGTCCAGCAGGAAGCTGTGCACTTTCAACACTCCCTTTGGCAGGTACTGCTACAGTAGAATGGCGTTTTGCATCATCTCGGCCTCCGAGGTGTTCCATCGCATCATGGAACAGATGATGGAGAGCGTCGAAGGGGTGCGCGTCTACGTTGACGACGTCATCATCTGGTCCACCACACCACAGGAGCACATCAGTCGTCTCCAGCGCGTCTTTGCTCGGATACGGGAAAACGGCCTGCGCCTCAACCGAGCCAAGTGTTCTTTTGGCCAAACTGAGCTAAAGTTTCTGGGGGACCACATATCCCGGTCAGGGGTCCGTCCGGATGCAGACAAAGTGACAGCTATTACAGCCATGCCGCAGCCGGCAGACAAGAAGGCAGTGCTACGCTTTCCCGGGATGGTCAACTTCCTGGGGAAGTTCATTCCCAACCTTGCCTCCCACACAACGGCTCTTCGCCACCTAGTGAAGAAGACTCCGGAGTTCCAGTGGCTGCCCCCACACCAGAACGAATGGGAGGAGCTCAAGATTAAGCTCACCACAGCCCCGGTATTGGCGTTCTTCGACACCTCTCGTGATACGAAGATCTCGACTGATGCCAGCCAGTCCGGCATTGGGGCGGTACTCCTGCAACGGGACGACACTGCATCATGGGCCCCGGTCGCCAATGCCTCGCGGGCCATGACCCCCACAGAACAGCGCAATGCGCAGATTGAGAAGGAGTGCCTGGGTTTGTTAACCGGCATCGATAAATTCCACGACTACGTGTATGGTCTACCTCAGTTCACCGTGGAGACCGACCATCGTCCCCTGGTCAGCATCATACAAAAGGACATCAACGAGATGACCCCTCGCCTCCAGCGCATTCTGCTCAAGCTCTGGAGGTACGACTTCCAACTGGTCTACACCCCGGGAAAGGACCTCATCATCGCGGATGCCCTGTCCAGAGCAGTGAACACACCGCCCGAATCGGGGGGGGGGGGGGGGGGTTCGTTTGTCAGGTCAACGCACAAGTAGCCTTCACATCGGCCAATCTGCCAGCTAATGATGCAAGTCTGGCCCACATTCGCCGTGAGACTGCGGCTGACCCCCTTCTACAATGTGTGATGCGCCACATGATGGGAGGGTGGCTCAAAGGACAGTGCCCACAATTCTACAATGTCCGGGACGACTTGGCCATCATTGACGGTGTCCCCCTAAAGATGGACCGGATTGTGATTCCACACAGCATGCACAGGCTGGTCCTCGAACAATCACACGAAGGCCATCTCGGGGTTGAGAAGTGCAGACGGAGGGCCCGAGAAGCTGTATACTGGCCGGGCATCAGCGACGACATCGCCAACATGGTGCTCAACTGCCCCACCTGCCAAAGGTTTCAGCCAGCGCAACCCCCTGAGACGCTTCAGCCCCATGAGTTGGTAACGTCCCCCTGGGCGAAGGTGGGTGTGGACCTTTTTCATGCGCTCGGCAGGGACTACGTCATCATAATTGACTATTTTTCAAATTATCCAGAGGTCGTACGCCCGCACGACTTGACATCGTCAGCTGTCATCAGAGCACGCAAAGAAACCTTCGCTCGCCAAGGCATTCCGCTTACCGTCATGTCCGACAACGGGACCTGTTTTGCAAGCCAAGAATGGTCTTCTTTTGCCGCTTCACACGGTTTCCCACACGTGACGTCCAGCCCTCGCATCCCCAGTCGAATGGCAAGGCGGAAAAGGGCGTCCACATCGCGAAGCGGCTCCTCTGCAAGGCTGCTGATGCCGGATCTGACTTCTGCTTAGCCCTGCTGGCCTATCGCTCGGCCCCACAAGCCGCAGGCCTCTCACCAGCCCAGCTGTTGATGGGTCGCGCCCTCAGGATCACTGTACCGTCCATTCATGTTCCTAAGCCCGACCATGCTCCAGTACTGCAGAGGATGCGACAGCAGCGTGCTCAGCAGAAGGTGGCACACGACACTCGGGCAACTGATCTTCCTGCCTTGGCGCCTGGAGACAACGTCCGCATCCACCTACCAGAGGGTGGCTGGTCGGCAACTGCCGAGGTTCTCCGCCCCGTGGCTCCCCGCTCGTTCCTGGTTCGCGTGCCTGATGGCTCCATTCGCCGGCGTAATCAGCGGGCCCTTCGGCTGCTTCCGCGCTCGCTACGTGATCATGCACCGGTGCCACGCCCTCCTGTTGTCCCTGATGTCGACTTCGTGGAGCTTCCTGCCACCATGCCCATTCCTCCATCGCCCGTGGCCAGGCTCATTCCTCAGCCGGTGGATCCTGACCCACCCTTGAGGCGGTCAACCCGAATTCGTCGCCCACCTACTAGGCTGGACTTATGAGCCTGTTTGCACATTGGACTCACTGAATTGTTGGGCAATAATGTTAACGTGTTTCTCTTTTTGTCGTTCCAGGAGTTCTCTTTCGATGTTTGATGATTGCATTTGTTTTGTTCGTGGTACAACCTCGTTGCTATGTTGCACCTGGCACCTTCCTCTGTATATAGTTTAGCCTCATGTACATGTTGTAAATATTGCACACACATACTCAGCCGCACTCAGTACACACCAATATTTACTTCCATGTAGGCACATATCCTTGTGAAAAGGGGGGATGTCATGATATAAGAACATAAGAACTAGGAGCAGGAGTAGGCCATCTGGCCCCTCGAGCCTGCTCCACCATTCAATGAGATCATGGCTGATCTTTTGTGGGCTCAGCTCCACTTTCCGGCCCGAACACCATAACCCTTAATCCCTTTATTCTTCAAAAAACTATCTATCTTTATCTTAAAAATATTTAATGAAGGAGCCTCTACAGCTTCACTGGGCAAGGAATTCCAGAGATTCACAACCCTTTGGGTGAAGAAGTTCCTCCTAGGCTCAGTCCTAAATCTACTTCCCCTTATTTTGAGGCTATGCCCCCTAGTTCTGCTTTCACCCGCCAGTGGAAACAACCTGCCCACATCTATCCTATCTATTCCCTTCATAATCTTATATGTTTCTATCAGATCCCCCCTCACCCTTCTAAATTCCAACGAGTACAGTCCCAGTCTACTCAACCTCTCCTCGTAATCCAACCCCTTCAGCTCTGGGATTAACCTAGTGAATCTCCTCTGCACACCCTCCAGTGCCAGTACGTCCTTTCTCAAGTAAGGAGACCAAAACTGAACACAATACTCCAGGTGTGGCCTCACTAATACCTTATACAATTGCAGCAGAACCTCCCTAGTCTTAAACTCCATCCCTCTAGCAATGAAGGACAAAATTCCATTTGCCTTCTTAATCACCTGTCGCACCTGAAAACCAACTTTTTGCGACTCATGCACTAGCACACCCAGGTCTCTCTGCACAGCAGCATGTTTTAATATTTTATCATTTAAATAATAATCCCTTTTGCTGTTATTCCTACAAAAATGGATAACCTCACATTTGTCAACATTGTATTCCATCTGCCAGACCCTAGCCCATTCACTTAGCCTATCCAAATCCCTCTGCAGACTTCCAGTATCCTCTGCACTTTTTGCTTTATCACTTATCTTAGTGTCGTCTGCAAACTTGGACACATTGCCCTTGGTCCCCAACTCCAAATCATCTATGTAAATTGTGAACAGTTGTGGGCCCAACACTGATCCCTGAGGGACACCACTAGCTACTGATTGCCAACCAGAGAAACACCCATTAATCCCCACTCTTTGCTTTCTATTAATTAACCAATCCTCTATCCATGCTACTACTTTCCCCTTAATGCCATGCATCTTTATCTTATGCAACAACCATTTGTGTGGCACCTTGTCAAAGGCTTTCTGGAAATCCAGATATACCACATCCATTGGCTCCCCGTTATCTACCGCACTGTTAATGTCCTCAAAAAATTCCACTAAATTAGTTAGGCACGACCTGCCCTTTATGAACCCATGCTGTGTCTGTCCAATGGGACAATTTCCATCCAGATGCCTCGCTATTTCTTCCTTGATGATAGATTCCAGCATTTTCCCGACTACCGAAGTTAAGCTCACTGGCCTATAATTACCCACTTTCTGCCTACCTCCTTTTTTAAACAGTGGTGTCACGTTTGCTACTTTCCAATCCGCCGGGACCACCCCAGAGTCTAGCGAATTTTGGTAAATTATCACGAGTGCATTTGCAATTTCCCTAGCCATCTCTTTTAGCACTCTGGGATGCATTCCATCAGGTCCAGGAGACTTGTCTACCTTTAGCCCCATTAGCTTGCCCATCACTACCTCCTTGGTGATAACAATCCTCTCAAGGTCCTCACCTGTCATAGCCTCATTTCCATCAGTCACTGGCATGTTATTTGTGTCTTCCACTGTGAAGACCGACCCAAAAAACCTGTTCAGTTCCTCAGCCATTTCCTCATCGCCCATTATTAAATCTCCCTTCTCATCCTCTAAAGGACCAATATTTACCTTAGCCACTCTTTTTTTGTTTTATGTATTTGTAGAAACTTTTACTATCTGTTTTTATATTCTGAGCAAGTTTACTCTCATAATCTATCTTACACTTCTTTATAGCTTTTTTAGTAGCTTTCTGTTGCCCCCTAAAGATTTCCCGGTCCTCTAGTCTCCCACTGATCTTTGCTACTTTGTATGTTTTTTCCTTCAATTTGATACTCTCCCTTATTTCCATATTATCCATATTAACATATCATGGTGCAATCACACACACACTGATGGACAGGTAGACGGACCAATCAACACACACGCAACATCACAGCCAATCACCAGTGAGAGCACACGCACTATAAAACGGGGAACACCACAGTTCCCGCTCATTCCAGCAGGAGATAGCTCAGGGCACAGAGCTCACAGCGCGCCACTCAGACATACACCATGTGCTGAGTGCCTCTCTGAGACAGTGTTAGGGCTGGGTCCACGGGTAAATTACGAACCATTTTAATAGTTAATAGTTATTATTGTACAGAATAATAAAACAGAGTTGTACCATCTACAACCGTATTGGTTCGTTTGTGTATCGGAACACCCAACACGACAGAACGGTTCACCGGAGGTAAACCACAGAATAAATCCTCCGGCTCTAACCACTCTCCCTCGGTGAGAATCGCTTTCATTCTCCAACACAAGGTTACAGATTCAGTCACCATCGTCAAAACTGTTGTCTCGTTGTCCACGGGTCAAATCCCAATCACCCCACCACCAGGGGGCACTCAAGAAACCTGCTGGAGTTTTATCAGAACTTTTGCATAAGTTTCCCGTGTCGAGAAGGTAATTTTATTTAATTAGAACTGAGACAAATTGACTCATTATACATTGTTTGAATCGGTTTTATTTTTGTAAACGCTCCGTTTGCAGAATGAACGGAATTGTGAGTGAGAGGGAGTGGAGATTTGAATGATTTATTTTGTGTTGTGTGTGAGCAGGTGGTCGCTGTGTACGATTTTTCAGTTTGTATTTCCAGAATGTTGTGGAAAACACTGAGAGATTTTGGGAGCACGAATGTGGAGGAAGCGCGGTTAAATGTTAGGGGAATTCAGGGCCGGGGCGGAATCTGTGGACGAGCGTTAAAAACAGGAACACTCGCCCAACGTGGGGCTCGAACCCACGACCCTGAGATTAAGAGTCTCATGCTCTACCGACTGAGCTAGCCGGGCCTGACAAGAATGCTTCTTCCTATCACTGACGGCACTGAGAGTGTTTGATTTGCCCCCAGGATAATATCTGGCGACAGTCTGGATGACTGACCAGCAAAGCGGAGACATATATTTGTTCACGAGGCTGAACTGGTGTCTCACTCAGACAGTGCATTAGCACTGCTGCCTCACAGCGCCAGGGACCTGGGTTCGATTCCGGCCTTGGGTCACTGCCTGTGCGGAGTCTGCACGTTCTCCCCCGTGCCTGCGTGGGTTTCCTCCGGGTGCTCCGGTTTCCTCCCACAGTCCAAAGATGTGCAGGTTAGGTGGATTGGCCATGCTTAATTTCCCCTTAGCCTGGATAGCGTGCTCTTTCAGAGGATCGGTGCTGATTCGATGGGTCGAATGGCCCCCTTCTTCACTGTAGGGATTCTATGAGCCAGACCCCGTCCGGTGCCACGAGCTGGGGGCATCGTGCTCTGTTCAGAGACCGTTTAGTGGCCCTCCCTCTATTCTCCGGGAAATCGTCCAATACATTTCTATAGCGCCTTTCACATCATGAGTGGCCTCCGCTCTTCACAGGAGCACTAACCGACCCTGAGTCACATATCGAGATATCAGGTGACCAGACGTTGTGTTGGGGGGGGGGGGGGGGGGTGGTAGGTTTTCAGGGCCGCCTTGAAGAAGGAGAGCGAGAGTCGGGGAGGTTGGGGGGTGGGGGGGGGGGGGGGGAATCCCAGAGCCTGCGGCCTAGTACGGTCAAGTCACGGATACTCGATAAGGCCTGAATTCGAGGGGGGCGGAGACGCCGGAGGGTTGTGAGGACGGCGGGAGTGACCGAGATAGGGAACGGTCGAGGCCGGCAAGGATTTGAAAACTGGGATGAGAATTTTTCGAATCGCTTCCTCGGCTGCAAAATGCGTTGAGACACCCCGAGGGGTCGAGAAAGACATTGCAATGTTTATCAAAAATTGTGCTGGACGGCCCCTCACAGGCAATCCTTTGAAGTGAGTTTGTCCGGGCTGGAGACGGAACACTGGAGATGATCGCAAACAACAGGAAGGTGGCGCTGAACATTTACCAGACACAGGCCTGAGGCCTAATGATGATGAGTTTGTGCTGTTGATCAAGGAGATAAAGACGCTCTCCTATGTGGTCACCTCGAGATCCCTTGATTAACTTTTAAGTGTTAATCGCGATTTCCTCTCCTCCACTTTGCACAAGTCAGCAAAACAGTACGACAGGCTCTGGGCATCGGACCCCACGCACGCACACTGGATCGGAAACGCTCTATCTCATTCCTCCTGCCACTCAAAACCTGCCCCTCTTATCCTCGAACCCCAACCTCTAACCCCTGCTCCTCCCCTCCCCACACCCTAACCCCCACCCCTGCCAGTCTCTTCCCTGCCCCCCCTAACCTCCACCCCTCCTCCCCACATCCAAATACCCCCCCCCCCCTGCCACTCTCCTCTCTGCCCCCTAACCCCCATCCCTCCTCCCCACACCCTATCTGATGATATGTATAAGGCAGGTTTGGACATAATGTTATGCACAACCTTGAACCCACTGCGTCACCATGTGATCTGGGAGTTGGGAGTTGGTCGTGTTGGGGGATAGGTATTTGCAGTAGTTCCACGAGAGTGGTTTAGTGTTAGTTGTTTGATCGTTAGTTTATCGGAGTTATCTTACTACGCAGTTTGTTTGAAAATAAATTATTTTAAACTACACGTCCTGTGGATCACCATTCACTTCGGTCAGTCCACCGAACACGCATCACAGGTCAGAGGGTGAGAGAGGCAGAAGGCCGCCTCCATTCCTGATGTGCTGCCTGAGGTAACACCTGGAACAGGGCACAATGCTACATGTGGGCAGCACGCTAGCACAGTGGTTGGCACAATTGCTTCACAGCGCCAGGGTCCCAGGTTCGATTCCGGCTTGGGTCACTGTCTGTGCGGAGTCTGCACGTCCTCCCCCGTGTCTGCGTGGGTTTCCTCCGGGTGCTCCGGTTTCCTCCCACAGTCCAAAGATGTGCAGGTTAGGTGGATTGGCTGTGATAAATTGCCCTTAGTGTCCAAAATTGCCCTTAGTGTTGGGTGGGGTTGCTGGGTTATGGGGATAGGGTGGAGGTGTTGACCTTGGGTAGGGTGCTCTTTCCAAGAGCCGGTGCAGTCTCAATGGGCCGAATGGCCTCCTTCGGCACTGTAAATTCTACGCTAAGAGGCGGTGGGCCTCGAAAGGTTAGGATGATGGTCGGGGGGGGGTCGTCCCGCATGTGGGCCCTGCCAGCCCAGGCTCCTCGCCAGATGAGGCCTCCACCTGTGTCTTATGGAGGGGGGTGAGGAGCTTCGTGTGGCTCCCAAGCACACAGCCGATGGGCCGAACGGCCGGTTTCTCTGGGGTAAAGTTTAAGTGAATCTCTTGGTGTTAAGGAAGGGGAGGTGCTGGTGTCACTAGACTGCGACCCACACCCAGTACTCTGGGGACCCAGGTTCGAATCCCAAAATGGCTGATGGTGACTTTTGAACTCAGTAAAAAGAATCTGGTTTAAGGAGGGAAATCTGCTGTCCTTGCTCGGGTCTGGCCTACACCTGACGCCAGGCCCCCACAACCAACGTGCTTGACCCTGAACTGCCCCTTTGAAATGGTCGAGCGAGACACTCAGTTGAAAAATAGAAGCAAGGAGGCCATTCGGCCCTTCGAGCCTGCTCGTGGTTGATCATCAAGTTCAATACTCTAATCCCGCCTTTCTCCCCAGATCCCCCGATCCCTTTAGCCCCAAGAGCTGTTCGAAGGGCAACTAGGAATGGGCATCATTCGGCCCATCTCCGAGACCAGGAAATCCCTTGGATGGAGGGGATTGTAACCTGCCCTATCGCAAGATGATGTGATCTCATGGCCTGTCTCACTTACAGCTGATATTCTATGTTTACAGAAAAAGTGCAAAGACAGGGAGCGGAAATTGTGGTTAACACTGAAGAGTTGTTCAAGGGATCTCGAGGTGACCACATAGGAGAGCGCCTTTATCTCTCTGATCAAAACAGCACGACCTCATCGTCCTTAGGCCTCAGGCCTGTGTCTGATTGACAATCCATTCAGCGGCGCCTTCGAGTCGCTCTTCCAGACGCACGCCTTCGCCCGGGACGCTGCGCAGCTGCCTTCCGCGTGCCTCGAGTGTCAGGCGCCTCGCCCTCCTTCCGTTATGCTGGAGAGGTTGGGCGCGAACGGAGGCTGTTGTTGTAAAGCGCCTCGTGGGCAAAACGTGCGGCACGGTGGTTAGCACCGCCGCCTCACAGCGCCGGGGTCCCGGGTTCGATTCCCGGCTCGGGTCGCTGTCTGTGCCGAGTCCGCGAGTTCTCCCCCCGTGTCTGCGTGGGTTTCCCCCGGGCGCTCCGGTTTCCTCCCACGGCCCGAAGACGTGCGGGTGAGGTGGGGTTACGGCGATCTGGGGGAGCGGACATAGGGAGGGTGCTCTTTCACATGGCCGATTCAGACCCGAGGGGCCGGGTGTCGGTGGCCAAGCAAATTCACGGAAACATCAAAGTGTACTCACGAAAAACCCAGTCGGCGGATTTCCCCGTTCCCGCGACGGAGGGCGGGGTTCTCCCGGCTGTGCCCGGCCGGAGACCGGAGAATCCCGCCCGTCAATGGACTTTTCCATTGTCCGCCTCTCGCCCGTGGCGTCCTGGCAGAGGGAGGGGCGAAGGAATCCCACCCTAAGTGGGGCAGGATTCGCGCATTTCTACGACAGCAAAATTGGTGTCGTGCCTGGAGCAATTCACGGACCATCGAGGGGTTAGAACCGGAGCCACGGGGAACACAAACGGTTCCAATGAGAAACTGCGCGGGATTGGCCGGGTCCGTGATCGACACTCGGGAGGCTGACAAGCTGCAGTCGCACATCCGCTCCCCACACACACTCATCCCAGCCGCACACACACATTACACTCCCCACACACACTCATCCCAGCCGCACACACACATTACACTCCCCACACACACTCATCCCAGCCGCACACACACATTACACTCCCCACACACACTCATCCCAGCCGCACACACACATTACACTCCCCACACACACTCATCCCAGCCGCACACACACATTACACTCCCCACACACACTCATCCCAGCCGCACACACACATTACACTCCCCACACACACTCATCCCAGCCACACACACATTACACTCCCCACACACTCTCATCCCAGCCGCACACACACATTACACTCCCCCCACACACTCATCCCAGCCGCACACACACATTACACTCCCCACACACACTCATCCCAGCCGCACACACACATTACACTCCCCACACACACTCACCCAGCCGCACACACACATTACACTCCCCACACACACCATCCCAGCCGCACACACACATTACACACCCCACACACACTCATCCCAGCCGCACACACATATTACACTCCCCACACACACTCATCCCAGCCGCACACACACATTACACTCCCCACACACACTCATCCCAGCCACACACACATTACACTCCCCACACACACCATCCCAGCCACACACACACATTACACACCCCACACACACTCATCCCAGCCGCACACACACATTACACTCCCCACACACACTCATCCCAGCCGCACACACGCATTACACTCCCCACACACACTCATCCCAGCCGCACACACACATTACACTCCCCACACACATTCATCCCAGCCACACACACATTACACTCCCCACACACACCATCCCAGCCGCACACACACATTACACTCCCCACACACACTCATCCCAGCCGCACACACATTACACTCCCCACACACACTCATCCCAGCCACACACACATTACACTCCCCACACACACCATCCCAGCCACTCACACACATTACACTCCCCACACACACCATCCCAGCCGCACCGGGAAGATCAAAACACACTCCTGCATTTTTAGTTTGGCCAACGCTTTATTTGCTCTTATTATGTCTTCCACTTTGGGATCATTCATTTTTGTACTCAACTCTAAGACATCAAAACTCACGTCCGGTCTAGTCTGTCTACCTAACCAGTTCAGTTGCCCAATTAAACTTTGCAGTTGCTCTTTTTCTATCTTTGAAACCATTGAGTCTTTTTGTGAAACTCGGCTACGACTAATTGCTATTGGGCTGATGCTTTCCAAATAAGATTGCTGACGTAAAGTTGCCCCTAACTTAGTCTGTTCAATTTCCAGTCCAATATATTTAAATTCACCGGAAGCCTGACTTCCAACCCTGAATTCTTTCCTCAAACCAAAGATTACAATAGCTTCAAAATCACTAGTCCCACCCCACAGAAAATCATCGACATGCATCATAAAAATGCCAGAAAGATTTCCTTTATAGTGTCAGTAAAACATTGCAGGATCTGCTTTCAACTGGCAACAGCCTAACTTTAACAAAACTGACCTTACCGAAAAATACCAGACTCTAGACGCATCATTTAATCCATATACACATTTGTTCAACTTCCAGAGTACCCCTTCTGTGTTAGCTGCTTCTTTAGGAGGACGGAGAAAAATGTCTCTCTGGAGCTGATGCCCCTGCAAAAGGCAACTTTTATATCTATAGATTTGCATTCCCATGCCTTTGTGGCTAATAGAGCCAAGAAGATCTTTAAAATAACCTTTCCTGCTGTAGGTGAATCTACCCTTAAATCCTGATCTTCTAAGTTTTCTTTAAATCCCCTTGCCACGAGCCTGGCCTTTGCCTTATAAGTTCCATCCGGAAGAACCTTTTCCGTGCAAATCCATCTGTGGGTTAGAGCTCCTAGTCCCCTATCCGGTACTTCCGTGTATACCCCAAATTCACTCCAGTTATGCAATTCTTGCTGTTTAGCTTCTTTGATAACTTTTTCATCGAATTTATTTGAAGCCACCAAAATCTCACGTGCATGTGGGCTTCTACTCCTATTAGTATTCGTAGTCTTACTCATGTTCCGAGATCTTGACAAACTACGTCCCCTCTCCCACCTGGTATCTCGTTCTGTACTGCTACTGCTTGATCTTTCCCTTCTGCTGTGGGATGTCCTTTCAATAGTTCTCGACCTTTTCCTGCGGACCTGTTCACTATCCGATGTACTATCTGAACTGGCACTGCGTTTCTGTGCCCTCCATTTTTGAACTTTGTTTTCCCAATCCATTGTCTTGACTCCTTCCCCTGAATGCTGTACATTCAACCAATGTTTATACTTTCCAGTGGCCTTCCCTGCTCTACTAATAACAGTTGCATCCTTCCATTGACTAGACCCTTCAGGCAAGTATGTCACTTTTGTACCAACTTTTGGCAGTTGCCCTTTCGGAAAAATGGCCTGTTCTAATTCATCAGAAGTGCTGTGTTCCTCCACAGAATCCCTGTCTGTATCAGTTAATTGGTCCTCATAGTTCTGTAACACATGCGTACCAGATGACTCTGGTTCCTCGTCATGTCTGTCTGCTCTGTCTAAATTTGTAATCTGTACCCATTATCCTTGATGAATGTACCCTAACAGTTTGATTACCATGTTGCAAAATAATTGTTTTGCCATCTATGCCTATGATCTTCCCTGGGCCTTTCCATTCATTAGAATTGTCTCTCTTATAGTATACCATGCCTCCTTGCTGAAAAACAGCATCTGATGGCCGTACGTTATGTCTTAAAGCTCTGCAAATTCTTTCAGAGACTTCTGCTTCCAAAAAAGCTTTTCTACTGCTATTGTCATAGAATTTACAGTGCAGAAGGAGGCCATTCGGCCCATCGAGTCTGCACCGGCTCTTGGAAAGAGCACCCTACCCAAGGTCAACACCTCCACCCTACCCCATAACCCAGTAACCCCACCCAACACTAAGGGCAATTTTGGACACTAAGGGCAATTTAGCATGGCCAATCCACCTAACCTGCACATCTTTGGACTGTGGGAGGAAACCGGAGCACCCGGAGGAAACCCACGCAGACACGGGGAGGATGTGCAGACTCCGCACAGACAGTTACCCAAGCCGGAATCGAACCTGGGACCCTGGAGCTGTGAAGCAATTGTGCTAACCACAATGCTACCGTGCTGCCCTTAATGCTATGTAATGCAATTAAATGTTCAGCAAAACCAGAGCTAATTGTAGTCCCCTCCCAAGCTGGAGGCTGGTCATCCAAAATGGACGGAATTTTGGGATTTCTACCAAAGACTAATTGATAAGGACTGCAGCCCCCAACCATCTGCAATGAATTCTTTGCATGTGCTGCCCATGCTAAAGCTGAATTTAGCCTGCAACTTGGTCGACCTGCCAAAATTTTCCGAAGCACGTCATCGATGACAGCATGATTTATTTCACAGACACCATTACTAAATGGGCTTTCTGCAGCCGTATTTATAACTCTGATATTCATGTTTTCACACATATCCCTAAACTCATCATTAGCAATTTCTCCCCCATTGTCTTTATCCCACATCTTAAGGTCCATGGCCACAATGTCGTTAAAATCCCTGGCCAAAGGTAGGGTTACTATCGGTCGTGCTGGTGTCCTTCTGTACTTCCTACAAACTTCACAGCGGTCACTAACCTGTTCTATCAGTTTAGGATAGTCGTCATCCCTTACCCCTGCATCCTTGAATAAATATTTCAGCCTCCGAGGAGACGGCTGTGCAAATTGCCGTGCAGTTTTAATACCACAAGCTTTTTATCAGCAAAAGTCTTATTTTCAATTGCCATTAACACACCCTTAACCACTCTACTTGAAAAATGATTTGTCAGTAATGGAATACAATAGTGTCCCGACTGTGTAAATTGTAAGTCCACCGTCTTTCCAAAAACTGTTGCCTTATCCTGTTCCATATCCAGTTTCATGTGTGCTTTCTTCATCGACGGTCTGCTCAGAAGCAAAGGTATCTCACTTGATACAACATCCGTGCTAATGAAATGATTCACTCCGGCAATATTGCAAGGGATCACCACTCTTTTCAGCGACTTCAGAGTATTATCATCCCCAAACCTGAAACTTGTGGAACTTTCAAATTCCTTAACCTTGTTACGATTTTCAGCATTCAAAGAGTCCAGGTAACATTTTAACCAGTCAATTCCACACACAGTAGATGTGCAGCCACTGTCCAATACAGCACAGTTGAAGGATTCTGCAACCAACACCCTCATTGCCGGCGTAAAACTGCTTGTCAATAGGACAATGCCTTCTTTCTGGTCACTATCTTTTTCCTCTTCTGACTCTTCCGTGTCATGTGTCGCTTCAAACACGCTATCATAACGAGTTGGACAGTTGAAAGCATAATGGTCTTGAGAGTCACATCGAAAACATCGATGTATCATGCCCCGTGCATTTCTGGGGTTCATCTTCCTATTGTACGTTCTAACTGGATTTCTGTCTTCATAATTTCCTTGTCTCAGTCTCCTTCTATAGTCTTGAGCTCTGTTCGTAGCCGTACGATTTCGCCTTCCTGTTAGTAGTGTATCTTCCATATTCTGCCTTATTGCAGGCTGACCTATTTGGGTCATCAGAGCCATCGGAATCGAATGTTTCCCCAGAAACTTTTGTAAAGCTTTTGCCACCTGTTCGAATAAGGTATCCTTATCAGTAAACTGATCTCCTGTCAAAACCTATCCATGTTGCTCACTCTAGCACAGTCAAGTCATTTAAAGGCCAACACAGACTGTGGAAATTCCAGGTTGTGTTTCTGCAGCCTTTTATATAGTCTGCCAAATTCCATGATATAGTCTTCCATGGAGATATCCTCCATTTTCCGGAACTTATCAAAATCCGACCATGCTTCATACGCACTTAACAAGTCATCTTTCTTATAAATCTTATCCATCTAATGTAATAGAGTCTCCAGACCTTCTTCTGAGTCTAACTCTTCCAATTCTAGCTCAGAAAGCACTTTGTTTCGGATTTTACTGCCATATGGCAGAGAAAGAGCCAATGCCATACCTTGTTTTCTCTCTCCCAAAGCAGTTACCTTAGTCCACATAACTACTGCACTTCTCCCTTGGTCGTACGATTCCCTTTCAGAAAATAAGGGAGGATAGTCATATCCAGCCATCTTTATCCTCGGTTCAGCCATATATCCCTTTTTTTTTTTCCTCACTCACTCCTTGGTTTGATCTGGAAAAGTTGTATCTTTCAACCCTTCACATTTACGCAGCAACCGTCCTCTGCTACCAATTGTTAGATGTTTTAGTTGCTGTGGATATGAAGAGTCTAAAGTTCTGTTCCTTTTTCACAAACACACATTTATTTCATTCCAGCAGCCTCTGCACAAAACTCTAACTATACATCACCTGACAGAGGCCACCTGAAGCTCCTTTACATATCAGTGTCAATTAATGGATACTTAACATAAGTGAGACAACTCATTTCAATGTCTCTTAACCCATTACTTAACAGCCGAATTCCCCACCCTGCACCACATGTCGGCACCATACCAGCCGGGTGCCCTGCCCACTGAGACCACCAGCTACCCACCCCCTGGGCTACATGCGACCGACTGTCGAACACTGTGCGTCTTCTGTTCCCCCCACCCCACCTCCCCCCGCCCAGGAGAGGGACGCTCAAAATCGCCGGGCCTGCGGGCCCCCCCCCGCCGCGGCAGAGCAGAGGGCCCTGGACATGGCGTGTGTCAACCCCCCCCCCACCCCACACCCGCAACCCCACCCCCCCCCCCCGAGCACCACCATCCCCACAACACTCCCTCCACCCCCACTCCACCACCACCTCCCCCCATCCCCCCCCACTCCACCCCCCCCCCCCACCCCGAGGAGATCCTGGTGATGGTGCAGGTCCACCTGGTGTCCTCCGCTCTCGACGCCGACCACAAACCCAGGTGTCGAGCAGCGACGAAGAGGACTCAGTCAGCGACGGGAGCCCCCGTCCTGCATCCCGTGCCACCCCCCCGGAGCCCAAGTCCGCGGGAGACACGGACCTTCCGTCACAGCTGTCCCCCCCCCCCCCCCCCCCCACCCCCACCCCCACCCCCACCCCAGAGACACTCACCTCGGCCCCCCCCCCCCCTTCCCCCGCGGCTCCCCCCCCCCCCGCCCTCCCCCCCCCCCCCCCCCCCCCCCCCCCCCCCCCCCCCCCCCCCCACCCCCACCCCCACCCCCAGAGACACTCACCTCGGCTGGGCACTTGATGGAAGAGGCTCCTGGGACACTATCTGGTGCGCACCGCACTGTCGGTCTGGTGGGGCAGGTGGAGGGAGGAACCGCTGAGGGGGGGGAGACGAGCTGCCGCCCAGAGGGGTCTCGAGCCCCTGGAATGGTGGGTCCCATCGATTGTGGAGACGCAGAGGCGGGGACGCCATGAGGGGTTGCCGGCGAGATTCCAGCCCCTGCGGACGCAGGTGGAGGAGTCCAACCGCGTGCAGGAGCAGGGAGTGGTGCCGACGATGCGTGCCAACCAGGCCAACGCCGCAGGGGTGGCGTCCGCAGTGGAGGCACTGGGCGGCGGTGTCGGATATGGATCAGAGTGTCCAAGGCCTGGGGCAGAGGCCCAGGACAGGGCGGCCCTCTCGCAGGCAGCCAAGTCCCAGAGCCACCTGGACATTGTAGCGACGCTCCTCAGCGTGGCCCAGTCACAGCAGGCCGTGGCTGGGGACGTCCGCGGCATTGCCCAGGCGCTGGTCAATGTGGCACCGACACAGGGGGAGGTGGCTATCACTACTTCCGTAATTCCAACCTTCAGGTGCTCGAATGTCGGAGCCACGGCACCTGACACAACGCGGACGCACTCTTCCAGCCCGCTCTCGAGTCTGCCGAGCAGCTGACGAGTTTCTGCCGGGGATCCCGCCCGGCCTGGCGGTTTCCCGGTAGGTGGGCCCAAACCTAACCTAGAGCTCGGCCCCGCCGAGGTGTGTGTCTCTGGTTCTGGTGGAAGGCGGGGACCAACGTTGCCACGGTTCTGTCTCACCGCCCTCACCAGACGTGGCCTGGGGAGAGGGCCGCATGGCCCCCATTTGCTGGTGGCTTCGGCAGGCCGAATCGAGTGTTCGTTCAGGCAGACTGCAAGACTGCTTGTCGCTCGCCGCGATTGTCAGGGTGTGGCGGACTGACGGAGGGGTGATCTGCCCCGGGCGAAGGCGGCAGTATTCCGGGGCTGAGAAGGGATGGAGCTGGGGGCGGGGGAAGACACCCCAGAGGGGAACGAGGATGGAACTTGCACCGCATGATGGATGGGAGGACCATGGCGACGTGGAAGGTTCCGATCAAACACACATATATGCACACACAGAAGCACACCCAAACATGCACACACACATGCACACACATATACACACATGCGTGCACACACACACATATATATGCACACACAAAAGCACACCCAAGCATACACACACATGCACACACATATATACATACAAGCACACACATACATGCACACATGCACACATATGCAACAGACAGACATACACACCCGCACACACACATGCACACACATTCACACACAGGCGCACATGCACAAACATGCACACACATATGCACACACACATGCACGCAAATATATACACACACACTTGCACACACATATACACACACTCACATGCACACACATATACACACACATGCATATACACACACACATATACACACACACACATATGCACACACATATATTATGCACACACACAAGCATGAATGCACACACACATGCGTATACACATGCACACATATATACACAAGCATGCGCACACACACGTACACATATATATGCACACATGCACACACAAGCATGAACACACATGCACACACACATGCATGCACACATGCACACAAAGAAACACATGCATGCACACATATATACACACATGCAAACACACATATATGCACACACAAAAGCACACTCAGACATGCACACACACATGCACACATGCATGAACACACACACACATATACGCACACACAAAAGCACACCCAAGCATACACACACAGGCGCACACATATATACATACAAGCACACGCATACATGCACACAGGCACACATATGCAACAGACAGACATACACATCCGCACACACACATGCACACACATTCACACACAGGCACACACACACACAAACATGCACACACATATGCACACACACACATGCACGCTAATATATACACACACACACATATGCACACACACACATGCACACAAATATACACACACACGCACACATATGCACACACACACATGCAGGCTAATATATACACACACACACATGCACACATATGCACACACACACATGCACGCAAATATACACACATGCACACATGTGCACACATACACACATGCACACAAATATACACACATGCACACATATGCACACACACACATGCACGCAAATATATACACACACACACATGTGCACACATATACACACACACAGACACACATATACACAACTGGAGCACATTCTCCAATTACACAAGGTGGGGGGACTCTCACGTGGTTTGACGACAGGAAGTGCCAATGTGAACAGTCAGCATTGGGGAATCCAGCTGTCACTGGCATCCCTCGCCGATTGCTGGCAATGTGCAGGTCTGATAGCATCAAGTGAAAATCGGGTGGAGCTCACCCAACCCAGACTGAAAACCACAAAATCCTCCGCACGTTTACAGAGTCTGAATCACTGCATCGAGCAGAGAACGGGCAGAGCTCCCTCTGTAACTACAGTGTTTCCGTCATGGGTCTGTGGAGAGAAACAGGAGGAAGCCGTTTAACCCCACCAGCCATTCAACTCCTGGGTCTAACTTTCAGACTCTGAACTGAGGACTCGATTCCCCGGCCAGCAGATATTGGGCGGGATTCTCCGGCGGCGGGATGCTCCATTTTGCCGGCGCCCGGGGGTTTCCCGACGGCGTGGGCTGCCCCACAATGGGAGACCCCATTGACCGGCTGGCGTGACGGGGAATCCCGCCGGCGGGGTGAAACAGAAATGTGGCACAGCGGGACGGAGAATCCAGCCCGTTGTTTCTCTCTATCGATCCCTATCTGATCCCCATTATAGCTTAAAAACCTCAATTAAATCATCCCCTTAACCTTCAAAATTCTAGAGAATGCAACCCCGTTTGGTGTAATCTCGCTTTGCAATTTAACCCCGTGGTATCCGGGTATTATTCTCGTTACTCGACAATGCACTGCGTCTGAGGATAATATATCATATTAATTCTGTTCTGCCAGGCCTGGGTTGTTTTAGCAGCCGGCAGGTGAAATTGATGAAGAAATGTGTTTTTCAGTCTGGGCTAATGCAGACTTGGTTTGCCTGGGGAAGTCCCCGAGGAGTTAATGTGCAGCGTGCAAAGATAAGTTGTTTTTTTCAGCTTGGGGAGGTGAGATCATTGCTGGTTGGAGGCACGGAAGGCTGAGAAACATTCTGAGAGGCTGCGGAGAGAGGCAGTTTCGGAGAGGGCCGCCAGAGAGAGACAGGGTTTTGGAGACAGGCTTTTGGAAGTGAAGTCCTATCTGGCAACCTTTGCCTTATTAGACCACAAGTAAAGGCAGTTTTCTTTCTCAGTAAGATAGATTGAAAAGAAGAATAATCATATGGTAAAAGCAGAGCAGTCTTGTCTGGGGACAAAGAAGAGGCTGAAACATCCCAGCTGAAGCAGCGATTTGAAGATAGTCAGCCAGAGTCTGAAGGAGTTCTAACAAGAGCCAGAATCTATTCTGTAATGCATGTATTACTATTTGCTCTGCTGATTTTAAGATGGATTAAGAGCTGTACATTTATTTTCCTGTTGTTGTTATGGGCCAGGGTTTCAAAAACTCCAGAGTATATCGTGGAGTTCACCTGACCTACAACTGCTTAGCATTTTGGTTACGATGAGCATAAGACTCTGCCATTCAGGTGTTATTCAACAGAGGCCTTATGCACTTTTTAATCAAAGAACAAAGTTTATTCTACGAATTTAGTTAACATTTTTATAAACACACACAGTAACCATTTTTATCAACTACCAACATAAATACCACACACAGCGACAGTACTCTATGTGTAACCCTTAATGAATTCCCCCTTAACTGTTCCAATTCAATAACAAGATCCCATAAACCAGCCAACCCTTTCCAAAGGTGTGGCTCGGCACACAGCACTCACGACCTGGTGTGAATTCTCCTGTTTCCTTTCCAAAACAGCAAGTTTGAATTTTTTCCAGAAAACAGCTATTTCTTTTCAAGTTATCAGGCAGCAACTTTTAAAATGCAGATCGAGGAAAAAAAACCTTCTTTCAACCTGTGCAGAACGAAACCAGTTCAAGCTCAAAATGAAAGTAAAGCCGACCCCCAGGGCCACAGCCCAGCATCCAACTCAAAAACGAAAGTAAAAGGGGGCAGCACGGTGGGGCAGCACGGTGGCGCAGTGGGTTAGCCCTGCTGCCTCACGGCGCCGAGGTCCCAGGTTCGATCCCGGCTCTGGGTCCCTGTCCGTGTGGAGCTTGCACATGCTCCCCGTGTTTGCGTGGGTTTCGCCCCCACAACCCAAAAAATGATGTGCAGGATAGGTGGATTGACCACGCTACATTTCCCCTTAATGAACAAAAACAAAAGCCCAGCTCCACCCACACAATGATATCACTGAAGCCATGTGATAAGACAGAAAGAGACACTCCCATGACACTGTTTAATGGAAAATTGTATACTAATAATAATAGCTTATTGCCACAAGTAGGCTTCAATGAAGTTACTGTGGAAAGCCCCTAGTCGCCACATTCCTGAGCCTGTTCGGGGAGGCCAGTACGGGAATTGAACACGTGCTGCTGGCCTTCTTCTGCATTACAAGCCAGCTGTTTATCCCACTGTGCTAAACCAGCCCCTGTATAGTTGGGGTTAATCAGTATAGTTGGGTTAAGGGGGCAATTGTGAGCTGTTCCTTTTCGGGTGTTCAGGTAAAAGCTGAATATTGTCTTCAAAATAATGTTTTGTGGTAGAAATACCAATGCCCTATTTTTCTCAGGAAATCGCTCCTGGAACGAATCATTCTTTCCAACGCTGAATTACAAACAAACTAAAGTGCAGGCGTTCCAGTTCGAGCCACTGTTGGGGTCTAGTCGAGGATTGTAATGGGTGGTTTCAATCGCACGATCCGGTGGCGTGATTCATGGCACACACCCCTGTCTGCATCAACAGTCGAATGGCCTTATTCTGTGCTTTCACTTTGAGTTGGGGCCTGTTGGTCGTGGCTGTCTTGTGAGCCCAGAAGCGAGGCAAGAGATCGCAAACTGTGAAAATCGCACCTTGCCTGTTTCCCTTATTTGAAAAGTGGGCCTCACTGAACCAAAACAGCCTCCCCGAACAGGCGCCGGAATGTGGCGGCTAGGGGCTTTTCACAGTCACTTCATTTGAAGCCTACTCGTGGCAATAAGCGATTTTCACCAAAAGATGGCCACCACGGGTCACATGATTCACAGGTTGTCTGCAGTTCCTGGAAATTTCCAACAGCAGTTACAGGACAAAAGCTGACCCTTGTGGGATCTCACATCTCTAATTGTAAGGCTATCTTCACAGAATTTACAGTGCAGAAGGAGGCCATTCGGCCCATCGAGTCTGCATCGGCCCTTACAAAGAGCACACTACTGAAGCCCACCTATCTACCCTAACCCGTAACCCAGTAACCCGCACTTAACATTTTTTGGACACTAAGGGGCAATTTAGCGTGGACAGTCCGCCTAACCCGCACATCTTTGGACTGTGGGAGGAAACCGGAGCCCCCGGAGGAAACCCACGCAGACACGGGGAGAACGTGCAGACTCCGCACAGGCAGTGACCCAAGCCGGGAATCGAACCTGGGACCCTGCAGCTGTGAAGCGACGGCACTAACCGCTGTGCTACCGTGCGGCTCTTACAATCTTACAATCAGCAAAACCAGGGGCCCACAGGAAACCAGTCACCCTAGACTGGTCCTGTACCAAAGAAAGAGACATCAAGCCTCATTCGCCCTGCAGAGGCTCTGAGAGCCATCCATCTCCTGAGGTGAACAATGGATTTTGGCTTTCCATGCAGCAACCAGGGGCACGATCGAGTGGTGCTTCGCCATCCGTGGAGTTGCGGTTCCGGTGCCTGGGCCACTCCTGGAGGGGCCCTCCAGTGTGACGCAGAGAGGGTCGCGAACTCCACAACATCGCGCAGCAGAGCGGCGGCACGCTGGGGGAAAGAGGATGAAAGCCAGGCCTTGCCCGATGAGGAGAATGCGGAGGAGGATGGGCGCGACGTGGGGCCCGGACAGGCATGGGAGGCCACACAACCCGTGTGCCTGGGCTGCCGCTCACCCGATGCTCTGGTCTCCTCCAGGTTCACTGACCAGGGGCGTGGCCAGCGGCTCGGACATCCCAAGAGAACAAGAAGTGGACCACCTCCCTCTGGCTCGGCGCCACATCATCCAATGACTGTGCCACCTCCCTTTGTGTCTGTGCCACGTCAGCCGGTGCCCAGGCAATGCCAGCGACGGCCTCAACCATGGCCTGCTGCAGCTGTGCCACATTCTGGAGCGCTACTGCAATGTTCAGGTGGCCCTGGTACATGGCTGCCTGTGAGAGAGCAGCCCTCCCCTGTGCCTTGGCCTTCACCCACACAGAGTTCCCTAGGTCTAGGGGCACAGACACATATTGGCAATCAGTTCCGGCCACACTTCGAATGCCCACACACCCCACGCCCAGAAAGTAAGAGGTGACAAAGATCCTTCTTGATGCGTGACTTTAAGTCAACAACACAACCAAGCCCACCCAGGGACGCCAAAACTTTACCAAGAAAACCTTTCTCGGTCACCTTGAACTGACACAAAAACACACACACTGTGAACCATAACTAGTTTATTAGGTATTGGAATCTACAAAATCAATCGCACAAAATATGACTCACACTCAGCTGAACTCCAGGTATTACCCTCGCTAACAGGAATGAACGACTAGGACATGTAATATGACCTGGGGGCTCAGGTGCATAGATCTGTAAAATACCACGAACAAGCGCAGGAAGTAATCAAGATGGCTAGTGGAATGTCGGCCTTTATATCTGGAGGACTGGAGTACAAGGACGCAGGGGTTACGCTGCACCTTTGCAAAACCCTGGTTAGGCCCCACTTGGAGTCGCTGCGAGCAGATCTGGGTTCCACACCTCCGAAAGGATATTTTGGCCCCTGGAGGAGGTGCAATGTAGGTTCACAAGAATGGGACTTGGACCTCAGGGGGTTGAGCTACGAGGGAGAGATTATCCAAATTAGGCCTGTTTCCTCTAGAGCTTAGAAGGTTGAGAGGTGATCTGATCGAAGTCTTCAAGACAGTAACAGGGAAAGACAGGGTAGATAAAGATAAACTGTTTCCACTGATTGGAATCTAGAATGAGGGGGCACAGTCTAGAAATCAGGGCCCAGACATTCAGGAGAGGTGTAAGGAAGAACGTCTTCACTCACAGGGTGGTAGAGGTTGGGACCGCTAATTGATGATTGATCATTTGGTCATTTTAAGTCTGACGTAGACAGATTTTCGCTCAGCAAATATATATATTTCAATAACTTTAAAGTGCCCCCATTTATTTTGTTTTCCAATTAAGGGGCAATCCAGCGTGGCCAATCCACCGACCCTTTGGATTGTGGGGGCGAGATCCACGCAGACACGGGGAGAATGTGCCAACTCCACACGGACAGCGACCCGGGGCCGGGATCGAACCCGGGACCTCGGCGCCGTGAGGCAGCAGTGCTGAACACTGCCACCCCGCCGCCCCCCCCCCCCTTGAGCAAAGATATTAAGGGATATGGGCAAAGGCAGGGACATGAAGTTAGGCCTCACATCAGCCATGATCTGATTGAATAGCGCAACAGGCCCGAGAGACTGGACGGCCTCCTCCTGTTCCTATGTTCCTCTGCTAAAGCAACAATATGTTTCATTTACGGTTAGAATACGAACAGTGATGTGACAAGTATAATTGATAATATACACAAAGATAAGCAAATGAAACAAAAGGAAGATAACTTTTTTGAAAGGAGATGGCACTTTATATGTCTGTCACAACGGTCAACGTCAGGAGTAGCTGGTCTCGGCCTCCGGGAATGTCAATCACGTTGGGACTTGCATCAGGACCAGGAGCAGGAACGGGATCCAGACAGAGTGATGTCCTCCATACAGTTGGAATGATCCTGGAGGGTTCAAACGGAGAGGGAGTGAAAAGTTGCTGGGTTGCAAGCCGGGTGCAGAGATCATAGAATCATAGAATTTACAGTGCAGAAGGAGGCCATTCGGCCCATCGAGTCTGCACCGGCTCTTGGAAAGAGCATCCTTCCCAAACCCACACCTCCACCCTATCCCCATAACCCAGTAACCCCACCCAACACTAAGGGCAATTTATCATGGCCAAGCCACCTAACCTGCACATCTTTGGACTGCGGGAGGAAACCGGAGTGCCCGGAGGAAACCCACACACACACGGGGAGGATGTGCAGACTCCGCACAGGCAGTGACCCAGCGGGGAATCGAACCTGGGACCCTGGAGCTGCGAAGCAACTGTGCTAGCCACTGTGCTGTCCCAATGAAGAACACAGGAAATGGGAACGGGTCGGGGGGGAACCACTCGGCCCCTCTGACCTACCCCGCCGGTCAACGACATCATCGCTGTCAGCGCCAATGGGGTTTCGCACCAAAACGCGTCAATGGACAGCAATCACTTAACACATCGTTCTGAGTCACGCAAATGGGGCTCGTGCTTACCCTTCTGGGCTACTCATGCAGAGGCTTGGGCTGGTAACGTGAGTTTACTGTTTGACAGGGTGTGGAGCTAAATGGAAAGTTAGTGATAGGTGGGAGCTCCATGAGATTTGACAAGTCATGGAAGAACTATACAAAGGGAGAGTTAATGGAATTGTTAAAGACTAAAGGAGGTACTCATGGCGGAATAAAGATAGAAGATTGTTTTAATGACATCGGAACCATCTGGTTCACTTTAGGGAAGGAAATCCGCCATCCATCCCCGGTCTGGCCTACATGTGACTCCAGGCCCACAGCCAATGGGGTTGGCTCTTCGCTGCCCCTCTCAAATGGCTCGAGCAACCCACTCGGTTGCATCGCAGCGCCAGAGTGAGTGTACCTACACCACGTGGGCGCTACAGCGGTTCACGAAGGTGGCACCCCACCATCTTCTCGAGGGGCCATTGGGACTGGCCGGCAAAGGCGGCTTGCGCCCACATCCCACGGCAGAAATTGAAGTTGGTCAAAATTGTGGTTGGCGGTGGCAAGGAACGTTTGAAAGGCGGAGGGTGTGTTGGAGAGGCTTCGGGAGGGGATTCCAGAGCTTTGGGCCCAGTTCGCTGGAGGAATGCCAACGATGGTGGCACGTTGGAAATCGGGGATGCTTATGAAGCCAGGATCAGAGGAGCTTAGCCCATAACCTAGGGGGCATAGCCTCAAAATAAGGGGAAGTAGATTTAGGACTGAGTTTAGGAGGAACTTCTTCACCCAAAGGGTTGTGAATCTATGGAATTCCTTGCCCAGTGAAGCAGTTGAGGCTCCTTCATTAAATGTTTTTAAGATAGAGATAGATATTTATTTGAAGAATAAAGGGATTAAGGGTTATGGTGTTCAGGCCGGAGAGTGGAGCTGAGCCCACAAAAGATCAGCCATGATCTCATTGAATGGCGGAGCAGGCTCGAGGGGCCAGATGGCCGACTCCTGCTCCTGGTTCTTATTTGTAGGGCTGCCGGGGGGTTGCCGAGAGAGGAACAAGTGATGCCCTACTCTGTATTCCTTCCCACATGCTCCTGACTTGGCAGCTCTCACAAGGCCTGAGGAAGCAGGCCCCTATCGCCGCCGCGCGAGGCTGGCTGCTCGGTTTCGGCCGTGGTTCAGCGGTCAACGCTCGCCGGCATTTCCGAGGCAGAATGTCGTGTGTTCAAACCCTCCCTCTGGGATTTGGGGATATAACCGTGGCCAACACTCCTGGTGCAGTACTGACGGAGTGCTGCACTCCCAGCAGCGCTGTTTCGCAGGCCTTAAATTGAGGCCTAGTTTGCCACCTCAGGTTGGGTAAATGATCTTGTCCTGCCCTGTGAAAGAAGATCCGGTGGAATCACCTTGGTGTCCCGGAAACAATATTTACCCTTCAACTAACATCAGAAAAAGGAAAAAAAACAGGCGCTCTGGACATGATCACATTGCTGTGTGGGTACGGTTGCTGTGGGAAAATTAGTTGCCATTTTCCTCACATTACAACAGTGACAATATATCCGAAAAGTGTCTCATTGGCTGTAAAGCTTTTGAAAGGCGCTCTACAAATGCAAGTCTGGATGGGGGAGGCTGCATTCTGTCGCGATTTTGCTTTAAGAGACCACGCCCCAATGGGCAAGCAGCCAGGGTTGCAGACCACCCGACCAGCGGGCTTTGCCCAGAGGGGCTTCCGGTTTCGCTGGCCGCGCGCAGTGCGAAGGAATTGCAGCCGCACTTTACGGTTAACAATAGCTGTCAAACCCTTATAGTAAACGGGTCTGCCTGAGAGCTCCTGCAGAGAAACTGAATCCTGTGCGAGATGGAGGGGTTGAGAAAGTAGGCCCATGCAACGCGGCGAGTTAGAAAATGTGTCTTTCCTACCTGAATTCACTTTCAGTAACAGAAAAGCACAATAAGCAGGGCGTCCTCCACCTCTAATGATACAGGTGTAGTTCCCAGAATCTTCCTCCTGCGCCTGACGGATAGTCAGAGTGGTATCCCCGGTTTGATTCCAGGAAGAAGGGATTGAAGTGCGGCCGCTAAATAGTCTGTCCTGTGATTCCTCACTCTTTCCCATTGGGTTTTCTGCATGTATGACGACGGCGTTCTCACCAACTTCCCTCTGCCACGTTACTTCCAGTTTATTGTACTTTGTTGGGTCACTGAAGGAACATGGCAAGGACGCTGCCTCACCCTCTTTGGCTTCCACATCCTTTCCCTTTTTCTTGCAGTTTATGTCGCCTGAGGAAAAGGAGAGAAAATCTCAGTTCCTGAACCGACCCAATCGCCCTGCAACCGCCCCTCTGTCTGTATCTCCCTCGCCACATCTATCTGTCTCTCTCCACCTCTTACTCGCTCTCTCTCTCGGTGGCCAGGGTTCTCTGCTCCCGTTTACAGTGGGCGTCACGGCGGGTAGGAGCGGAGGGTTGCCGCCACGTCGCGAAAACCAGCTTCGCGCCGGCTCAAAGGCAGTTGCCGATGGCGCCCGTGGGCGGACTTAGAAGATGGCCGCTCGAAGAAGGTACAATGAGGCTCATTGTCGCTGCCGCCGCCCCCCCCCCCCACCCACCCTCCGGAGACGTTGGCGGTACCCGCCGCAGGGATGCCAAAGGGGCGAGTCAGAGGCCTGGGCACACCTGGAGGAGCACTCCAGTACACCCCTCAGCAATCCTCGCGGCTCCCTGTGCGCTACGCAGCCCGGCGCTGCAAAGGGAAGAGGACCTACGATCTGCCCAGTGAAACGCGAGCCTCGAGGCCGCAGCAACAACACCGACACGTTGAGAGACACTCAGCCCTGTGCGTTTCCGCGACATAGCACTTATCGACTGAGAAGGCCAGAGTATCGTAGACTTAAGGTGGCGAGGTGCTCGCATCTATCCTCTCAATTATTAGATGCTCAATCACAAAGTGTTCTGTGATATAACCATTCTGTGGTGTACACAGAACATAGATTCATAGTGCAGAAGGAGGCCATTCAGCCCATCGAGTCTGCACCGGCACTTGGAAAGAGCACCCTACTTAAACCCACGCCTCCACCCTATCCCCGTAACCCAGTAACCTCACCTAACCTTTTTGGACACTAGGGGACAATGTAGCACGGCCAATCCACCTAACCCGCACATCTTTGGACTGTGGGAGGAAACCGGAGCACCAGGAGGAAACCCACGCACACACGGGGAGGACGTGCAGACTCCGCACAGACAGTGACCCAAGCCGGGAATCGAACCTAGGACCCTGGAGCTGTGAGGGAGCAGTGCTAACCACTGTGCCGCCATGCTGCCCTGTAGTTGTTTAACTATAAAGATAATTTATTAACAAACATATGGAAAGATAACTAACGAACTATAATACAGACGATGGCTACTAAATGAATTCAGTGAATTCTCCGCGAGCTACTCTAAGTGTGACTATCCTCTTGTACGACTTACTACCAACTGCTGGGTGTCTTGAGTCACATGATAGATCTCTATCGCCACCAGCTGGTTGGAGGTCGTATTGCTAACTATATACAGAACTGTGCACAGGCATATCACCACAGGAAGCTTTAAGTATGGATGCCAGACAGAAATGCACAGTTCCTTCGAATATGGTTTTGTAACATGGACACCTTGGCAGACGAGAGTGTATGGAATCCCAGGTTATATCACCCTCCTCCACGCAATCACACTCCTGTCCTGCTACCCAACACCTTCATCTTTCAATCGTGCGTGTCAGATCATTCGCGACTTCACAGATACTGAAGCAGTCCCTGTCCAAATGCAGCAAGACCTGGGCAATATCCAGGCTCGGGCTGACAAGTGGCAAGTTACATTCGCGCCACACAAGTGACAGGCAATGACCTTCTCCAACAAGAGAGGATCTAACCACCGCCCCTCGACATTCAATGACATTACCATCACTGAATCCCCCACTATCAACATCCTGGGGGTTACCATTGATCAGAAACTGAACTGGACCCAGCCACATTAATACTGTGGCTACCAGAGCAGGTCAGAGGCTGGAAATCCTGCGGAGAGTAACTCACCTCCTGACCCCCCCCCCAAAGCCTGTCCACCATCTACAAGGCACAAGTCAGGAGTGTGAAGGAATACTCTCCACTTGCCTGGATGAGCGCAGCTCCAACAACACTCGAGAAGCTCGACACCATCCAGGACAAAGCAGCCCCGCTTGATTGGCTCCCCCTTCCACAAACATTCACTCCCTCCCCCACCGACGCACAGCGGCAGCCGTGTGTACCGTCTACAAGATGCACTGCAGCAACTCACCAAGGTTCCTCAGGCAGCACCTTCCAAACCCATGACCTCTACCATCTAGAAGGACAGCAGGGGTTCGATACAGAATAACTACACCTCTACGCTGACCCATCAAACACTCCCAGGGCAGGTACAGCACAAGGTTAGATACAGAGTTAAAGCTCCCTCTACACTGACCCCATCAAACACTCCCAGGACAGGTACAGCACGGGGTTAGATACAGAGTAAAGCTCCCTCTACACTGTCCCCATCAAACACTCCCAGGACAGGTACAGAACAGGGATAGATACAGAGTAAAGCTCCCTCTACACTGTCCACATCAAACACTCCCAGGACAGGTACAGTACGGGGTTAGATACAGAGTAAAGCTCCCTCGACACTGACCCCATCAAACACTCCCAGGACAGGTAAAGCACGGGGTTAGATACAGAGTAAAGCTCCCTCTACACTGTCCCTATAAAACACTCCCAGGACAGGTACAGCACGGGGTTAGATACAGAGTAAAGCTCCCTCTACACTGTCCCCATCAAACACTCCCAGCACAGGTACAGCACGGGGTTAGATACAGAGTAAAGCTCCCGCTACACTGTCCCCATCAAACACTCCCAGGAGAGGTAGAGCACGGGGTTAGATATAGAGTAAAGCTCCCTCAAACCTATCCCCAAAAACACTCCGAGGACAGGTACAGCACGGGACTAGATACAGAGTAAAGCTCCCTCTACACTGTCCCCATCAAGCACTCCCAGGACAGGTACAGCACAGGGACAGATACAGAGTGAAGCTCCCTCTACACTGTCCCCATCAAACACTCCCAGGACAGGTACAGCATGGGGTTAGATACAGAGTAAAGCTCACTCTACACTGTCCCCATCAAACACTCCCAGGACTGGTACAGCACGGGGTGAGGTACAGAGTATAAGCTCCCTCTACACTGTCCCCATCAAACACTCGCAGGACAGGTACAGCACAGGGTTAGATACAGAGTAAAGCTCCCTCTACACTGTCCCCATCAAACACTCCCAGGACAGGTACAGCACGGGGTTCGATACAGAGTAATGCTCCCTCGACACTGATCCCATCAAACACTCCCAGGACAGGTACAGCACAGGGTTAGATACAGAGTAAAGCTCCCTCTACACTGTCCCCATCAAACACTCCCAGGACAGGTACAGCACGGGGTTTGATACAGAGTAAAGCTCCCTCTACACTGTCCCCATCAAACACTCCCAGGACAGGTACTGCACGGGGTTAGATAAGGAGTAAAGCTCCCTCTACACTGTCCCCATCAAACACTCCCAGGACAGGTACAGAACGGGATTAGATACAGAGTAAAGCTTCCTCTACACTGTCCCCATCAAACACTCCCAGGACAGATACAGCACGGGGTTAGATACAGAGTAAAGCTCCCTCTACAGTGTCCCCATCAAGCTCTCCCAGGACAGGTACAGCACGGGGTTAGATACAGAGTAAAGCTCCCTCAAACCTATCCCCATAAAACACTCCCAGGACAGGTGCAGCACGGGGTTAGATAGAGAGTAAATCTCCCTCTACACTGTCCCCATCAAGCACTCCCAGGACAGGTACAGCACGGGGACAGATACAGAGTAAAGCTCCCTCTACACAGTCCCCATCAAACATTCCCAGGACAGGTAGAGCACGGGGTTAGATACAGAGTAAAGCTCCCTCTACACTGTCCCCATCAAGCACTCCCAGGACAGGTACAGCACGGGGACAGATACAGAGTAAAGCTCCCTCTACACAGTCCCCATCAAACATTCCCAGGACAGGTACAGCACGGGGTTAGATACAGAGTAGAAATCCCTCTACACTGTCCCCATAAAACACTCCCAGGACAGGTACAGCACAGGCTAAGACACAGAGTAAAGCACCCTCTACACTGTTCCCATCAAACACACGCAGGACAGGTACAGCACGGGGTTAGATACAGAGTAAAGCTCCCTCGAACACTGTCCCCATCAAACACTCCCAGGACAGGTACAGCACGCGGTTAGATACAGAGCAAAGCTCCCTCTACATTGTCCCCATCAAACACTCCCAGGACTGGTACAGCACGGGGTTAGATACAGAGTAAAGCTCCCTCTACACTGTCCCCATCAAACACTCCCAGGACAGGTACAGAACAGGGTTAGATACAGAGTAAAGCTCCCTCTACACTGTCCACATCAAACACTCCCAGGACAGGTACAGTACGGGGTTAGATACAGAGTAAAGCTCCCTCGACACTGACCCCATCAAACACTCCCAGGACAGGTAAAGCACGGGGTTAGATACAGAGTAAAGCTCCCTCTACACTGTCCCTATAAAACACTCCCAGGACAGGTACAGCACGGGGTTAGATACAGAGTAATGCTCCCTCTACACTGTCCCCATCAAACACTCCCAGCACAGGTACAGCACGGGGTTAGATACAGAGTAAAGTACCCGCTACACTGTCCCCATCAAACACTCCCAGGAGAGGTAGAGCACGGGGTTAGATATAGAGTAAAGCTCCCTCAAACCTATCCCCAAAAACACTCCCAGGACAGGTACAGCACGGGACTAGATACAGAGTAAAGCTCCCTCTACACTGTCCCCATCAAGCACTCCCAGGACAGGTACAGCACAGGGACAGATACAGAGTGAAGCTCCCTCTACACTGTCCCCATCAAACACTCCCAGGACAGGTACAGCACAGGGTTAGATACAGAGTAAAGCTCCCTCTACACTGTCCCCATCAAACACTCCCAGGACAGGTACAGCACGGGGTTCGATACAGAGTAATGCTCCCTCGACACTGATCCCATCAAACACTCCCAGGACAGGTACAGCACAGGGTTAGATACAGAGTAAAGCTCCCTCTACACTGTCCCCATCAAACACTCCCAGGACAGGTACAGCACGGGGTTTGATACAGAGTAAAGCTCCCTCTACACTGTCCCCATCAAACACTCCCAGGACAGGTACTGCACGGGGTTAGATAAGGAGTAAAGCTCCCTCTACAGTGTCCCCATCAAACTCTCCCAGGACAGGTACAGCACGGGGTTAGATACAGAGTAAAGCTCCCTCAAACCTATCCCCATAAAACACTCCCAGGACAGGTGCAGCACGGGGTTAGATAGAGAGTAAAGCTCCCTCTACACTGTCCCCTTCAAGCACTCCCAGGACAGGTACAGCACGGGGACAGATACAGAGTAAAGCTCCCTCTACACAGTCCCCATCAAACATTTCCAGGACAGGTAGAGCACGGGGTTAGATACAGAGTAAAGCTCCCTCTACACTGTCCCCATCAAGCACTCCCAGGACAGGTACAGCACGGGGACAGATACAGAGTAAAGCTCCCTCTACACAGTCCCCATCAAACATTCCCAGGACAGGTACAGCACGGGGTTAGATACAGAGTAGAAATCCCTCTACACTGTCCCCATCAAACACTCCCAGGACAGGTACAGCACGCGGTTAGATACAGAGCAAAGCTCCCTCTACATTGTCCCCATCAAACACTCCCAGGACAGGTACAGCACGGGGTTATATACAGAGTGAAGCTCACTCTACACTGTCCCCATCAAACACTCCCAGGACAGGTACAGCATGGGGTTAGATACAGAGTAAAGCACCCTCTACACTGTTCCCATCAAACACCCGCAGGACTGGTACAGCACGGTGTTAGATACAGAGTACAGCTCCCTCTACACTGTCCCCATCAAACACTCCCAGGACAGGTACAGCACGCGGTTAGATACAGAGCAAAGCTCCCTCTACATTGTCCCCATCAAACACTCCCAGGACAGGTACAGCACGGGGTTAGATACAGAGTGAAGCTCCCTCTACACTGTCCCCATCAAACACTCCCAGGACAGGTACAGCATGGGGTTAGATACAGAGTAAAGCTCACTCTACACTGTCCCCATCAAACACTCCCAGGACTGGTACAGCACGGGGTTAGATACAGAGTATAAGCTCCCTCTACCCTGTCCCCATCAAACAGTCGCAGGACAGGTACAGCACAGGGTTAGATACAGAGTAAAGCTCCCTCTACACTGTCCCCATCAAACACTCCCAGGACAGGTACAGCACGGGGTTCGATACAGAGTAAAGCTCCCTCGACACTGACCCCATCAAACACTCCCAGGACAGGTACAGCACGGGGTTTGATACAGAGTAAAGCTCCCTCTACACTGTCCCCATCAAACACCCCCAGGACAGGTACACAACGGGATTAGATACAGAGTAAAGCTTCCTCTACACTGTCCCCATCAAACACTCCCAGGACAGATACAGCACGGGGTTAGATACAGAGTAAAGCTCCCTCTACAGTGTCCCCATCAAACTCTCCCAGGACAGGTACAGAACGGGGTAAGATACAGAGTAAAGCTCCCTCAAACCTATCCCCATAAAACACTCCCAGGACAGGTGCAGCACGGGGTTAGATAGAGAGTAAAGCTCCCTCTACACTGTCCCCATCAAGCACTCCCAGGACAGGTACAGCACGGGGACAGATACAGAGTAAAGCTCCCTCTACACAGTCCCCATCAAATATTCCCAGGACAGGTAGAGCACGGGGTTAGATACAGAGTAAAGCTCCCTCTACACTGTCCCCATCAAGCACTCCCAGTACAGGTACAGCACGGGGACAGATACAGAGTAAAGCTCCCTCTACACAGTCCCCATCAAACATTCCCAGGACAGGTACAGCACGGGGTTCGATACAGAGTAGAAATCCCTCTACACTGTCCCCATAAAACACTCCCAGGACAGGTACAGCACAGGCTAAGACACAGAGTAAAGCACCCTCTACACTGTTCCCATCAAACACCCGCAGGACAGGTACAGCACGGGGTTAGATACAGAGTAAAGCTCCCTCGAACACTGTCCCCATCAAACACTCCCAGGACTGGTACAGCACGGGGTTAGATACAGAGTAAAGCTCCCTCTACACTGTCCCCATCAAACACTCCCAGGACAGGTACAGCACGCGGTTAGATACAGAGCAAAGCTCCCTCTACATTGTCCCCATCAAACACTCCCAGGACAGGTACAGCACGGGGTTAGATACAGAGTAAAGCTCACTCTACACTGTCCCAATCAAACACTCCCAGGACTGGTACAGCACGGGGTTAGGTACAGAGTATAAGCTCCCTCTACACTGTCCCCATCAAACACTCGCAGGACAGGTACAGCACAGGGTTAGATACAGAGTAAAGCTCCCTCTACACTGTCCCCATCAAACACTCCCAGGACAGGTACAGAACGGGATTAGATACAGAGTAAAGCTTCCTCTACACTGTCCCCATCAAACACTCCCAGGACAGATACAGCACGGGGTTAGATACAGAGTAAAGCTCCCTCTACATTGTCCCCATCAAACTCTCCCAGTACAGGTACAGCACGGGGTTAGATACAGAGTAAAGCTCCCTCAAACCTATCCCCATAAAACACTCCCAGGACAGGTGCAGCACGGGGTTAGATAGAGAGTAAAGCTCCCTCTACACTGTCCCCATCAAGCACTCCCAGGACAGGTACAGCACGGGGACAGATACAGAGTAAAGCTCCCTCTACACAGTCCCCATCAAACATTCCCAGGACAGGTAGAGCACGGGGTTAGATACAGAGTAAAGCTCCCTCTACACTGTCCCCATCAAGCACTCCCAGGACAGGTACAGCACGGGGACAGATACAGAGTAAAGCTCCCTCTACACAGTCCCCATCAAACATTCCCAGGACAGGTACAGCACGGGGTTAGATACAGAGTAGAAATCCCTCTACACTGTCCCCATAAAACACTCCCAGGACAGGTACAGCACAGGCTAAGACACAGAGTAAAGCACCCTCTACACTGTTCCCATCAAACACCCGCAGGACAGGTACAGCACGGGGTTAGATACAGAGTAAAGCTCCCTCGAACACTGTCCCCATCAAACACTCCCAGGACTGGTACAGCACGGGGTTAGATACAGAGTAAAGCTCCCTCTACACTGTCCCCATCAAACACTCCCAGGACAGGTACAGCACGCGGTTAGATACAGAGCAAAGCTCCCTCTACATTGTCCCCATCAAACACTCGCAGGACAGGTACAGCACGGGGTTAGATACAGAGTGAAGCTCCCTCTACACTGTCCCCATCAAACACTCCCAGGACAGGTACAGCATGGGGTTAGATACAGAGTAAAGCTCACTCTACACTGTCCCCATCAAACACTCCCAGGACTGGTACAGCACGGGGTTAGATACAGAGTAAAGCTCCCTCTACCCTGTCCCCATCAAACACTCGCAGGACAGGTACAGCACAGGGTTAGATACAGAGTAAAGCTCCCTCTACACTGTCCCCATCAAACACTCCCAGGACAGGTACAGCACGGGGTTCGATACAGAGTAAAGCTCCCTCGACACTGACCCCATCAAACACTCCCAGGACAGGTACAGCACGGAGTTTGATACAGAGTAAAGCTCCCTCTACACTGTCCCCATCAAACACTCCCAAGACAGGTACAGCACGGGGTTAGATACAGAGTAAAGCTCCCTCTACACTGTCCCCATCTAACACTCCCAGGACAGGTACAGAACGGGATTAGATACAGAGTAAAGCTCCCTCTACACTGTCCCCATCAAACACTCCCAGGACAGATACAGCACGGGGTTAGATACAGAGTAAAGCTCCCTCTACACTGTCCCCATCAAACACTCCCAGGACAGGTACAGCATGGGTTTAGATACAGAGTAAAGCTCCCTCTACACTGTCCCCATCAAACACTCCCAGGACAGGTACAGCACGGCGTTAGATACAGAGTGAAGCTCCCTCTACACTGTCCCCATCAAACACTTCCAGGACAGGTACAGCACGGGGTTAGATACAGAGTAATGCTCCCTCTACACTGTCCCCATCAAACACTCCCAGGACAGGTACAGCACGGGGTTAGATACAGAGTCGTGTCTTACTTGCGTGTGAGACCTGGAGTATCACGGCCAGAAGAAGAATTAGTCTGAGATACATGGCCACCATCACTTTAATCTCTGCAGCCAGGCCTGGAGACTGAATCGAAAGAGCTTGGTCAGTGTACAGACTCTAACCTCCTGAGACACTCTGTAACCACATGATTCACCACAAGCTCTGCAACAGGAAGCTCTGTGCCTCATAATCGGTTTCTCACTGGTTCAGAAGCGCCGCGCTACGGAGGAGAGCAAGAGGCTGTGAATGAGGACCGAGCTTCCGGTCGAATGAGGACCGAGGTTCCGGTCCTCTTCCTCCTGCAGGATCTTCCTGTGCCGCCCATGTTAATGGACCTCTGTACGTCTCTCCGCACTTTCCCTGCCCGGCTGAAAATTCCATCGGATTCTATTGGGAGATCTGCGTCGGAGAGACTTGTACAGAAAAGCGTGTGGAACCGCCTTCGGAAAACACAGAGAGTTTGGGATTTTCCACTCCGGAGCCTCAGGAAAATCGGGATGGTCTCCGCTGGGGCGAAGGGGGGCGGGGGGGGGGGGGGGGGGGGGGGCGCCAACCGGCGCGATTCCCGCCCCCTGCCGAATATCCTGTGCCGGAGAATTCGGCAATCGGCGGGGGCGGGATTCACGGCAGCCCCCGACGGTTCTCCGACCCGGCCGGGGGGGGGGGGGGGGGGGGGGGGGGGGGGGGGGGGGGTCGGAGAATCCCGCCCCTGAACCGTGGAAATGTAGGCGCGGCCGGGAGCTCGCCGGATCCCACCGGGATCCAGGTGACGGCCGCCATTTTGAGCAGCGGTGCCCGATCTGAAAATCTGCCTGTGCGCCACCCCTGCCCCGCCTCCCCTACAATGCAAATCCTGCCCCCCCCCCCCCCCACCCCCTCCCCGCCCAGCTGACGGTGAACGGCATTCTCCCCTTCGCCACAGGGATCACGGGCCACTCACAACCTCACCCAGCTCCCATGAGGGTGACCCGACCCCTCCCTCAGAGCAGCCCCCCCCCCACACACACATATCAGCAACAATGTTCTGTGTACTGACTAATTGGAGGTGCTGTCTGTCGCTGTGACTCGGAGCAGAGCGTCACATTGGATTTCTCGCCCTGTGATTGGTGGGTTCGATCCAGAGGAGGGCAGATGTGGTAAATGCTAGTCGGAGTTCGCACACTGTGCCTTCAGCAAAGGGGTCCCAAGGTCAGGGATCCTCTCCCCATATCTCTCCGCCATCCCTCTGTTCCTGCTTGTGTGTCTCCCTCCTCTCTCTGTGTTTCTGCCTGTCTCTCTCTCTCCGTCTCCCTACCCCTCTCTGTCTCTATTTTTATCTCTCAACCTGGTTTCTCTCTGCTGCTCTCTCTCTCTGTCTCTCCCTCCCTCTCTCTCCGTCTCTCTCTGACTCTCCCTCTCTCTTTCTCTGCCGCTCTCTCTCTCCGTCTCCCTCTCTCTGTCAGTCTCTCTCCGACTCTCCCTCTCTCTTTCTCTGCCGCTCTCTCTCTCCGTCTCCCTCTCTCTGTCAGTCTCTCTCCGACTCTCCCTCCCTCTTTCTCTGCCGCTCTCTCTCTGTCTCTCCCTCTCTGTGTCTCTATCTTAATCTCCTCCTTTCTCTATCTCTCTCTCTATCTCCGTCTCTCTCTCTGTCTGTCTCTCTCTGACTCTCCCTCCCTTTCTCTCTGTCTCTTTCTCTCTCTCCCTGCCCTCTCTTTCTCACCTTCGCTTCCTCTCTCCCCCCCTCTCTCTCTCCCTATTTCTCTGTCTGCCTCTCTCCCCCTTCTGTCTGCCCTATCTCTGTCGTCTGCCTCGCTCCCTCTGTCCGTCTCTTTCAGTTGCTCTCTCTCCCTCCCTCTCTCTCTGTACCTCTCTTTCTCTGCCTCGCTCTCTCTCTCTCTCTGAATCTCTCTATCTCTCCCTCTATTTCTCCCTCCCTCTCTCTGTCTCCTTTTTGAATGCAATCCTTAAAGCTGACCTCTCTAACCAACCTTTTGGTCACCTGTCGAACTATCTCCTTTACTTTTTCTTTGTCACGCTGCAGGGCAGCACCTAGGGACGGCCCATGAAGTTAAAGGGCGCTATATAAATGCACCTTATAGTTGTCGACATTCCAGAAGCGATGGATTGATGGAGCGAGGTCACAGGTTAATCATAATCTTAACGAATGCCGTCCTCCTCCTCCAACATGTTACTGGGACAATCCCGAGCTTGCCGAAAGGCGCTACGCAAATGCAAGTCCTTTGCCCCCCCCCCCCCCCCCTTACCACCACCCCCCCCCCCCCCCCCCCCTGCCCTCCACCCCCCTCCCCCCCCCCTCACCTGGCTGGAGTAACGACGAGGACTCGTTTGGCGAGGAATACTCACGCGTCCGACAGCGCCGACGCGGGGGAGGGAGGGGGTGGGGGGGGGGGGGCGATCCAACCTCGAGCGAGAGGCGGTAAAAAGGGGGCGAACCCTCGAGACCGGAGCGAACGGCACCGAGGCGACGCTCAGAGCTTGGGGGCAACCGGAGTCAGCAGCAGCGAAGCCTCAGCGACGAGGAACGGCCGTCGGAGACCTTGGTAATAGTCAGCCGGAGTGACGAGAGGAAGCGTCACGCGCGAGTGAGTCATTCTTTTCGACAGGAGGGAAATCTACCAGCGGACCAGCTGCCTCGTAGCTTGAGCAAATCTGGAAGTAATCCGTCCATCGCGATCTCGTCACGTCGCTCTGATTCAATTGGGAACTTCCTGTTTGCACCCCCGCCTGAAAATCGTTCCGAACAACAGCTGCCTTGCTATTGCCAAGGGGCAGAGGGAACATGGCCCCCGTGCTACCCAGACCCTCGGCGCCCGACCCTCTCCCGGAATGTGGTCACAGATCTGCTTCCCCACAGCCACGGGCCTCCCTCTTAAAGGGCCGCCCGTTCAACAGCAGAGTTATTTCGATTGGGACCGCCGTGTTCGCCGTCAGACGGTACATTCACCGCTCCTCCTCAGAGCCTCGAATGTTGTGACGCGCCGAGTACTCATCCAGGTATTTTTTAAAGGCTGTGAGGCAACTCTCCTCGACCGCCCTCCCAGGCCGTGCGTTCCAGACCCTCGCCTCCCTCTGGGTAAAACAACTTTTCCTCAAATCCCCCCTAAACCTCCCGTCCCTCACCTTGAACTTGTGTCCCCCTCGTGACTGACCCTTCAACGAAGGGGAACAGCCGCTCCCTCTCCCCCCTGTCCATGCCCCTCATAATCTTGTCCACCTCGATCAGGTCGCCCCTCAGTCTCCTCTGCTCCAGCGAAAACATCCCAATCCTATCCGACCTCTCTTCGTAACTGAAATGTTCCATCCCAGGCACCACCCTGGTGAATCTCCTCTGCACCCCCTCCAGCGCAATCACATCCTTCCGATAATGTGGCGACGAGAACTGCACACAGTACTCCAGCTGTGGGCTCACCAAAGTTCTGTCCAACTCCAACAGGACCTCCCTGCTTTTGTAATCTGTGCCTCGATCGATAAAGGCGAGTGTCCCATTTGTCTTTTTCACCACCTTATTAACCTGCCCTTCCGCCCTCAGAGATCTGTGGACAAACACGCCAAGGTCCCTTTGTTCCTTCGAACTTCCCGGCGTCAGGCCGTTCGTTGAATATTTCCTGGTCGTGTTACTCCTTCCAAAGTGGATCACCTCACACTTTTCAGGGTTAAATTCCATCTGCCACCTCTCTGCCCATTTGACCATCCCGTCTGTATCTCCCTGTCACCCAAGACACTCAACGTCACTGTTAACCACCCGGACAATCTTTGTGTCAATCGCAAACTCACTGATCCTAACCCCTATGATGAATGTAGGAACTTCAGATATATTGGACAAGTATTTGGTGCAGTAAGGATTAAAAGTCTGAGTTTGAGTGTGTTTGACCGCTGAAGTCACGTTTTTAAAAGAACCTTGGTTTGAAAGACAACACCGGTTTTAGGAGGCTGAGGCACAATTAAGCATCGTAAAAAGCTCGGGCTCATGACATTTTGTTTTCATTAAGGGGATTCCCTGGGGAGTTCATTAGCTTTCAGCTTGGTGAGGTGATATCATTACTGGGCGGAGCTTCTTGAGGAAGCATTTTCAGTTCACTTCTGACCTGGCTGAAGGTGCGCACAGTGAAACAGTTCTGCTCTCATTGTAAGTGATTAACGTTGTTTAAAGCAGCGCAGACTTGTCTGAGGACAAGGAGGGCCCACTACAGAGACACCCCACACAAAATCCAGCCTGGCATTGGAGTGCCACACCATTGACACTACTGGGAGCATTATGAAAGTCGGAACAGAGGAAGATAGTCATGGGGGGAGACCTTTTGGCCCTCCATGCCTGCTCCACCATACAATACAAACCCGGCTGACTTGGCTGCGGTCTCAGCTCCACTTTCAAAGCAACCGGGCAGAGTCAACATGGTTTTGTGAAAGGGAAATCGACTTTGACCAATTTCTTCTCTGAAGAAATAACTTTATTTCTGTTGACTTGATTCAGGTGTGGGATGTGGGTGTGTCTGGCTAGGCCATCGCTGATGGCCTATCCGTAATTGCCAAACAGAGAGGCTTGCTAGGCCATTTCGGGGGGCCTTTAAGAGTCAGCCACATGGCTGTGGGCCTGGAGTCACATATAGGCCAGACCAGGTAAGGATGGCAGATTTCCTTCCATGAAGCCCATTGAGCAAATGGATCATGCTGTGGATAAAGGGGAAATAGCGAATGTCCAGTACTTAGATCGCCAGGAGGCATTTGATAAAGTTCCACATTGAGGTTTGCTGTGGAATATAAAAGCTTGCCGTGCGGGGGTAAATATACTGGCCTGGATAGAAAAATTGATGGTACGTTGATTAACAAGGGGGTGAAAGGTTATCGTGGGGTGAAAGGTTGTATCGGGGGGGTCAGCAGGATTGTGGGGTTGAGGTTACAATTAGATTAGCCGTGATTATATTGAATGGGAGAGGAGGATCGAGGGACCGAGTGGCCTCCTCTTCGCTCCTGATCTGGATGTTTGCGCATCCCGCCATCAGGTTTTCCTGATCAGTAACATTTTGAGGGAAGGCTGAGGGAGCGCTGCATTGGGGAGATCCCCCTGGTGTCCCAGGGCCAATCCTCAGCCCTCAGTCGAACACCTGATTGATGTTTGCGGGATCTTGCCGAAATGTGCTGCCTGAGTGAAAGGCTTGGCAATGGGAGCCTCGGCCTAGATTTTATGCTGAAGCCTGTGGGAGTTGGGAGCCGTGCCCAAAACAGTCTGGCGCCAAGGGGGCGAGCTCTTCGCGTCGGAGAGAGCTGAGGCCGCTCGGAATCAGCAGAGTCCGAACAGCATTCGAGGGAGTCACCAAGCTTTGAACATGGCTTTGCGGTTTACTTCAGGGAGGAGCGTTTCCCAGACACAGTAACATCATTGCAGTGTTAACGTAAGCCAACTTGTGACACTAATAAAAATTATTGACACCTCGCTCACACTAAATCGGTAAACATTCAGTAACAGGAACTACAAAGTCATCGTCATGGGTACAGAGGCAAGGATTGCGCAAGCATTATGCGTGGGAAAAGAAAAATGTTGTTATTTGGTCAAATGTTAAGCTTCACTCTCGTTCAGTTCCATATTTGTACTTGTTTTCAGTGATTGAAGTTAGATTTGAATCAGATCCCCAGAGAAGGTTCCTTTGCCAGCACTTCCCAAACACTCATTCCTTCCTCCAAAACAGGGCACGGGGCAGCAGACACAATGGGGAACAGTACTACCACCAGCACAACCAGGCCACACGCCACCCCGACTTGGAAATACATCGGCCGTTCCTTCACTGTGGCTGGGGGCAACATCCTGGGACTCCCTCCCTAACAGCACAGTGGGTGTACCTACGCCACATGGACTGCAGCGGCTCAAGAAGGCATCTCACCACCCCCACCTTCTGGAGCGGCAATTACGGATGGGCAATAAATGCCGGGCCTGGCCAGCGACGCCCACATCCCATTCACGAAAAGATTAGGGCTAGATGTCCCCGAATGGGAACAGTGTCCCGTGGCGTGCGGTCGGACGGGCGTTTCCCAGCTCTCGGAGCGCCGAGAGACGCCACGCTATCGAACGGCCATTCGGGTAGATCAGGGGCCTCAGCGGGGAACGCACAGCCGAGGCCGGACTTGGTCCCACTTTCTGCACCGGGGAGCTCTGCTCATTGGAACTCCTCAGTGCATTTAAAAATGGCATCCCGACCTCTTCGCCAGCCCCCCCCCACCCCGACGTGACCCCTGAACCCCGACGAAACTATAAGGGGGTCCTCGTCACCTCCCCCCCCCCCCCGCCCCCCGACACCACACACCAGGCACCCCCATCCCTGATCAACATTGCACAAAATATGCCAGCGTAGCGCCATAGCTGTGCCAGCCTGGCAGTGCTATATGGGCACTATAGCTGTGCCAGCCTGGCACTCAGGGAGCAATGTCAGACGGGCAGTGCCAGGGTCCTCAGGTGGCACCAGCAGTCCCAGGGTGCCATCTTGCCCAGAGGACAAGCACCTGGGAGTCTCCAATCCCCAGGCAGAACGTGATTAGATCTGAGGAACGCACTGAACAGCGAGACCCGCTGCCTCACTCCAATCTGCAGGTTTGCCAGAAAGCGATCCTGCCCACAAAGGGCGGGAGTCACAAGGCAACGCCTCGCGAGATTGCGGTAGATCCCGCGTAGCCTGGCGAGCAGGGGAGATCCCAGAAGGAGGAACTCCCGGCAACGACCTGCCACGCCGCGCTGCTTGTCCGGAGCAAGGCAGCCGGCAGATCCGGTCCTCAGTGTTTCTCCCATTGGATTGCCGTCCATTCCCCAACCATCCCCTCTACTGGTCTCCCCACGTCTGCTTGTGAATGATTCCAGTCAACAGCAGGAGTCTTCTCGAAAGTCACCAATCCGTCCGCTGCTCTGCACCTGTAATGATGGATTAGTTTGGGGATTGATTCAGGGCTATGGGGAGAGAGCGGGGCAGTGGGGTTAGTTTGAGGATTGATACAGGACTATGGGGAGAGAGTGGGGCAGTGGGATTAGTTTGGGGATTGATACAGGGCCTATGGGGAGAGAGCGGGGCAGTGGGATTAGTTTAGGATTGATACAGGGCTATGGGGAGAGAGTGGGGCAGTGGGATTAGTTTGGGGATTAATACAGGGCTATGGGGAGAGAGTGGGGCAGTGGGATTAGTTTGAGGATTGATACAGGGCTATGGGGAGAGAGCGGGGTAGTGGGATTAGTTTGGGGATTGATACAGGGCTAGGGGGAGAGAGTGGGGCAGTGGGATTAGTTTGAGGATTGATACAGGGCTATGGGGAGAGAGCGGGGTAGTGGGATTAGTTTGGGGATTGATACAGGGCTATGGGGAGAGAGTGGGGTAGTGGGATTAGTTTGGGGATTAATACAGGGCTATGGGGAGAGAGTAGGGCAGTGGGATTAGTTTGGGGATTGATTCAGCGCTATGGGGAGAGAGTGGGGCAGTGGGATTAGTTTGGGGATTAATACAGGGCTATGGGGAGAGAGTGGGGCAGTGGGATTAGTTTAGGATTGATACAGGGCTATGGGGAGAGAGTGGGGCAGTGGGATTAGTTTGGGGATTGATACAGGGCTATGTGGAGAGAGTGGGGCAGTGGGATTAGTTTGGGGATTGATACTGGGCTATCGGGAGAGAGCGGGTCAGCGGGATTAGTTGGGGATTGATTCAGGGTTATGTGGAGAGAGTGGGGCTGTGGGATTAGTTTGAGGATTGATACAGGGCTATGGGGATAGAGTGGGGTAGTGGGATTAGTTTGGGGATTGATACATGGCTATGGGGAGAGAGTGGGGCTGTGGGATTAGTTTGAGGATTGATACAGGGCTATGGGGATTGAGCGGGACAGTGGGATTAGTTTGGGGATTGATACAGGGCTATGTGGAGAGAGTGAGGCTGTGGGATTAGTTTGAGGATTGATACAAGGCTATGGGGAGAGAGTGGGGCAGTGGGATTAGTTTGGGGATTGATACAGGGCTATGGGGAGAGAGTGGGGCAGTGGGATTAGTTTGGGGATTGATACAGGGCTATGGGGAGAGATTGGGGCAGTGGGATTAGTTTGGGGATTGATACAGGGCTATGGGGAGAGAGTGGGGCAGTGGGATTAGTTTGGGGATTGATACAGGGCTATGGGGAGAGATTGGGGCAGTGGGATTAGTTTGAGGATTGATACAGGACTATGGGGAGAGAGTGGGGCAGTGGGATTAGTTTGGGGATTGATACAGGGCTATGGGGAGAGAGTGGGGCAGTGGGATTAGTTTGGGGATTGATACAGGGCTGTGGGGAGTGAGTGGGGCAGTGTGATTAGTTTGGGGATTGATACAGGGCTTTGGGAGAGAGTGGGACAGTGGGATTAGTTTGGGATTGATACAGGGCTATGGGGAGAGAGTGGGGCAGTGGGATTAGTTTGGGATTGATACAGGGCTATGGGGAGGGTGTGGGGCAGTGGGATTAGTTTGGGGATTGATACTGGGCTATGGGGAGAGAGTGGGGCAGTGGGATTAGTTTGGGATTGATACAGGGCTATGGGGAGAGAGCGGGGCAGTGGGATTAGTTTGAGGATTGATACAGGGCTATGGGGAGAGAGCAGGACAGTGGGATTAGTTTGAGGATTGATACAGGGCTATGGGGAGAGAGTGGGGCAGTGGGATTAGTTTGGGGATTGATACAGGGCTATGGGGAGAGAGCAGGACAGTGAGGTTAGTTTGAGGATTGATAAATGGCTATGGGGAGAGAGTGTGGCAGTGGGGTTAGTTTGGGGATTGATACAGGGCAATGGGGAGAGAGCGGGGCAGTGGGATTAGTTTGAGGATTGATACAGGGCTATGGGGAGAGAGCAGGACAGTGGGATTAGTTTGAGGATTGATACAGGGCTATGGGGAGAGAGTGGGGCTGTGGGATTAGTTTGAGGATTGATACAGGGCTATGGGGATTGAGCGGGACAGTGGGATTAGTTTGGGGATTGATACAGGGCTATGTGGAGAGAGTGAGGCTGTGGGATTAGTTTGAGGATTGATACAAGGCTATGGGGAGAGAGTGGGGCAGTGGGATTAGTTTTGGGATTGATACAGGGCTATGGGGAGAGAGTGGGGCAGTGGGATTAGTTTGGGGATTGATACAGGGCTATGGGGAGAGATTGGGGCAGTGGGATTAGTTTGAGGATTGATACAGGACTATGGGGAGAGAGTGGGGTAGTGGGATTAGTTTGGGGATTGATACAGGGCTATGGGGAGAGAGTGGGGCAGTGGGATTAGTTTGGGGATTGATACAGGGCTATGGGGAGAGAGTGGGGCAGTGGGATTAGTTTGAGGATTGATACAGGGCTATGGGGAGAGAGTGGGGCAGTGGGATTAGTTTGGGGATTAATACAGGGCTATGGGGAGAGAGTGGGGCAGTGGGATTAGTTTGGGGATTGATTCAGCGCTATGGGGAGAGAGTGGGGCAGTGGGATTAGTTTGGGGATTAATACAGGGCTATGGGGAGAGAGAGGGGCAGTGGGATTAGTTTAGGATTGATACAGGGCTATGGGGAGAGAGTGGGGCAGTGGTATTAGTTTGGGGATTGATACAGGGCTATGGGGAGAGAGTGGGGCAGTGGGATTAGTTTAGGATTGATACAGGGCTATGGGGAGAGAGTGGGGCAGTGGGATTAGTTTGGGGATTGATACAGAGCTATGGGGAGAGAGTGGGGCAGTGGGAATAGTCTGGGGATTGATACAGGGCAATGGGGAGAGAGTGGGGCAGGGGGATTAGTTTGGGAATTGATACAGGGCTATGTGGAGAGAGTGGGGCAGTGGGATTAGTTTGGGGATTGATACAGGGCTATCGGGAGAGAGCGGGTCAGCGGGATTAGTTGGGGATTGATTCAGGGTTATGTGGAGAGAGTGGGGCTGTGGGATTAGTTTGAGGATTGATACAGGGCTATGGGGATAGAGTGGGGTAGTGGGATGAGTTTGGGGATTGATACATGGCTTTGGGGAGAGAGTGGGGCTGTGGGATTAGTTTGAGGATTGATACAGGGCTATGGGGATTGAGCGGGACAGTGGGATTAGTTTGGGGATTGATACAGGGCTATGTGGAGAGAGTGAGGCTGTGGGATTAGTTTGAGGATTGATACAAGGCTATGGGGAGAGAGTGGGGCAGTGGGATTAGTTTGGGGATTGATACAGGGCTATGGGGAGAGAGTGGGGCAGTGGGATTAGTTTGGGGATTGATACAGGGCTATGGGGAGAGATTGGGGCAGTGGGATTAGTTTGGGGATTGATACAGGGCTATGGGGAGAGCGTGGGGCAGTGGGATTAGTTTGGGGATTGATACAGGGCTATGGGGAGAGATTGGGGCAGTGGGATTAGTTTGAGGATTGATACAGGACTATGGGGAGAGAGTGGGGCAGTGGGATTAGTTTGGGGATTGATACAGGGCTATGGGGAGAGAGTGGGGCAGTGGGATTAGTTTGGGGATTGATACAGGGCTGTGGGGAGTGAGTGGGGCAGTGTGATTAGTTTGGGGATTGATACAGGGCTTTGGGAGAGAGTGGGACAGTGGGATTAGTTTGGGATTGATACAGGGCTATGGGGAGAGAGTTGGGCAGTGGGATTAGTTTGGGATTGATACAGGGCTATGGGGAGAGTGTGGGGCAGTGGGATTAGTTTGGGGATTGATACTGGGCTATGGGGAGAGAGTGGGGCAGTGGGATTAATTTGGGATTGATACAGGGCTATGGGGAGAGAGCGGGGCAGTGGGATTAGTTTGAGGATTGATACAGGGCTATGGGGAGAGAGCAGGACAGTGGGATTAGTTTGAGGATTGATACAGGGCTATGGGGAGAGAGTGGGGCAGTGGGATTAGTTTGGGGATTGATACAGGGCTATGGGGAGAGAGCAGGACAGTGAGGTTAGTTTGAGGATTGATAAATGGCTATGGGGAGAGAGTGTGGCAGTGGGGTTAGTTTGGGGATTGATACAGGGCAATGGGGAGAGAGCGGGGCAGTGGGATTAGTTTCAGGATTGATACAGGGCTATGGGGAGAGAGCAGGACAGTGGGATTAGTTTGAGGATTGATACAGGGCTATGGGGAGAGAGTGGGGCTGTGGGATTAGTTTGAGGATTGATACAGGGCTATGGGGATTGAGCGGGACAGTGGGATTAGTTTGGGGATTGATACAGGGCTATGTGGAGAGAGTGAGTCTGTGGGATTAGTTTGAGGATTGATACAAGGCTATGGGGAGAGAGTGGGGCAGTGGGATTAGTTTGGGGATTGATACAGGGCTATGGGGAGAGAGTGGGGCAGTGGGATTAGTTTGAGGATTGATACAGGGCTATGGGGAGAGAGTGGGGCAGTGGGATTAGTTTGGGGATTAATACAGGGCTATGGGGAGAGAGTGGGGCAGTGGGATTAGTTTGGGGATTGATTCAGCGCTATGGGGAGAGAGTGGGGCAGTGGGATTAGTTTGGGGATTAATACAGGGCTATGGGGAGAGAGTGGGGCAGTGGGATTAGTTTAGGATTGATACAGGGCTATGGGGAGAGAGTGGGGCAGTGGGATTAGTTTGGGGATTGATACAGAGCTATGGGGAGAGAGTGGGGCAGTGGGAATAGTCTGGGGATTGATACAGGGCTATGGGGAGAGAGTGGGGCAGGGGGATTAGTTTGGGAATTGATACAGGGCTATGTGGAGAGAGTGGGGCAGTGGGATTAGTTTGGGGATTGATACAGGGCTATCGGGAGAGAGCGGGGCAGTGGGATTAGTTTGGGGATTGATACAGGGCTATGGGGAGAGATTGGGGCAGTGGGATTAGTTTGAGGATTGATACAGGACTATGGGGAGAGAGTGGGGTAGTGGGATTAGTTTGGGGATTGATACAGGGCTATGGGGAGAGAGTGGGGCAGTGGGATTAGTTTGGGGATTGATACAGGGCTATGGGGAGAGAGTGGGGCAGTGTGATTAGTTAGGGGATTGAGTCAGGGCTATGGGGAGAGAGTGGGGCAGTGGGATTAGTTTGGGGATTGATACAGGGCTATGGGGAGAGAGTGGGGCAGTGGGATTAGTTTGAGGATTGATACAGGGCTATGGGGAGCGAGTGGGGCAGTGGGATTAGTTTGGGGATTGCTACAGGGCTATGGGGAGAGAGTGGGGCAGTGGGATTAGTTTGGGGATTGATACAGGGCTATGGGGAGAGAGTGGGGCAGTGGGATTAGTTAGGGGATTGATACAGGGCTATGGGGAGAGAGTGGGGCAGAGGGATTAGTTTGGGGATTGATACAGGGCTATGGGGAGAGATTGGGGCAGTGGGATTAGTTTGAGGATTGATACAGGACTATGGGGAGAGAGTGGGGCTGTGGGATTAGTTTGGGGATTGATACAGGGCTATGGGGAGAGAGTGGGGCAGTGGGATTAGTTTGGGGATTGATACATGGCTATGGGGAGAGAGTGGGGCAGTGTGATTAGTTTGGGGATTGAGACAGGGCTATGGGGAGATAGTGGGGCAGTGGGATTAGTTTGGGGATTGATACAGGGCTATGGGGAGAGAGTGGGGCAGTGGGATTAGTTTGAGGATTGATACAGGGCTATGGGGAGCGAGTGGGGCAGTGGGATTAGTTTGGGGATTGCTACAGGGCTATGGGGAGAGAGTGGGGCAGTGGGATTAGTTTGGGGATTGATACAGGGCTATGGGGAGAGAGCGGGACAGTGGGATTAGTTTGGGATTGATACAGGTGTGGTGGTATGTATTAGGGGTAATACGGTACACCACGTGTCGACAGGCTATTGGTGGAGGGATGCCAGGTCCTGATAGTATCTGCCACCTACTGGGCTCCACCCAGAAATGCCGGTATAAGAACCCAGTTTTTCCCTCCATTTCCCTCAGCAGCTGCTTTCTGTAACCACGCTGCTGGGGATAAAGTTCGGCTTAATAAAGCCTTCAATTGATATTACCTCAACCGCCTCGCGTCATATTGACGGTGCTACAATTTATTAAGCAGAATTTAAATTGAAGAAAACGACGTGGGAACATGGAGCTCCGAATCACCCCGGAGTGCCTGCGCATCGCACCCCAAGCAGCTAACTCGGCCTCTATCTTCAAACACTGGATGGCATGCTTTGAGGGCTACCTCCGAACGGCCCCCGGCACACCGACTGACGAACAAAAGATGCAGGTCCTCTATTCCAGGGTGAGTCCTGACGTCTACTCCCTTATCGAGGACGAGGACGGTTTCACCGGTGCCATCGCCGCGCTGAAGGATATCTACATCCGGCCCGCCAACCAGGTTTTTGCTCGCTACCAGCTCGCCACACGACGGCAATTTCCGGGGGAATAGCTGGACGAGTTTTATAACGCCCTGCAGATCCTGGGTCAAAACTGCAACTGCCCGGCGGTACCAGCGAGTGAACACACAGAGCTCCTGGTCCGCGATGCGTATGTGGCAGGTTTGGCCTCTTCCCAGATCCGCCAGAGGCTTCTGGAGAAAGAATCTCTGGGACTTACAGAAGCTCGGGCCCTGGCGGCATCCCTCGATGTGGCCTCGCGTAACGCCCGCGCCCACGCCCCCGACCGCACTACAGCCCCTTGGGCTCCGTGGACCCCCGCTGCGGTCGACTCTCCGACACCCCCCCCCACCCCCGCAAACCTGCACGGCCAAAACACCAGACCAACCGGGGGGGGCCCCGCTGCTATTTTTGCGGCCAGCCGAAACACCCTCGGCAGCGCTGCCCGGCCCGCGCGGCTACCTGCAAAAGCTGCGGGAAGAAGTGCCACTACGCGACGGTGTGCAAGTCCCGCGGGGTCGCCGCTATCTCCGGGGAAGAAACGGGACCACAGACCCAGCCCCCCCAGTGATCCACGTGCGACAAACGAACGCCGCCATTTTGGACCCCGGACACCACGAGGGAGAGATGGGTGCCGCCATTTTATCCACCCCCGACTGCGCTCGATCCGTGGACATCTTGGCTGAAGGACCCCCCACACAGACGGCCACATGCTGCCTGATTACGATGCTCAACTTCAACAACCACGTCTGGCTTCGACGACCCTCGACCAGACGCGACCCCGGACGCTCCAGACTGCGACCACTACAGTCCTAGTGAATGGCTACGAGACGCCGTGTCTTATCGACTCTGGGAGGACGGAGAGCTTCATTCATCCGGACACGGTGAGGCGCTGTTCCCTCGTAATTGGGCCAAGCACCCGGAAAATGTTCCTGGCGGCGGGATCCCACTCCGTTCAGATCACGGGGTTCTGCATCGCTAACCTAACGGTGCAGGGGAGGGAGTTCCGAAATTACCGGCTGTATGTCCTCCCCATCTCTGTGCGCCCACACTCCTAGGGTTGGACTTCCAATGCAACCTCCAGAGTTTAACATTTAAATTTGGCGGCCCTATACCCCCACTGACTGTCTGCGGCCTCGCGACCCTCAAGGTTGAACCGCCTTCCTTGTTTGCGAACCTCACCCCAGATTGCAAACCCGTCGCCACAAGGAGCGGTCGGTACAGCGCCCAGGACCGAGCATTTATTCGGTCCGAAGTCCAGAGGCTGCTGAAGGAAGGCATCATCCAGGCCAGCAATAGTCCCTGGAGAGCGCAGGTGGTAGTCGTTAAGACCGGGGAGAAACAGAGGATGGTCATCGACTATAGTCAGACCATCAACAGGTACACTCAGCTAGATGCGTACCCTCTCCCCGCATATCCGACATGGTCAATCGGATTGCACAGTACAAGGTCTTCTCCACCGTGGACCTCAAGTCCGCCTACCACCGGCTCCCCATCCGTCCCGGTGACCGCAACTATACTGCCTTCGAAGCAGACGGGCGGTTATAGCACTTTTTAAGGGTTCCATTCGGCGTCACGAACGGAGTCTCGGTCTTCCAACGAGAGATGGACCGAATGGTTGACCAGCACGGTTTACGGGCCACGTTCCCGTATCTCGACAACGTCACCATTTGCGGCCACGACCAGCAGGACCACGACGCCAACCTCCAAAAATTCCTCCAGACCGCTCACGCCCTGAACCTCACTTGCAACAAAGAAAAATGCGTGTTCCGCACCGATCGTCTAGCCATCCTGGGCTAGGTAGTGCGTAATGGAGTGATAGGCCCCGACCCCGAATGCATGCGCCCCTCATGGAGTTCCCTCTCGCCCACTGTGCCAAAGCCCTGAAAAGTTGCCTGGGCTTCTTTTCTTATTACGCCCAGTGGGTCCCCCAGTATGCAGACAAGGCCCGCCCACTAATCCAGTCCACTACTTTTCCCCTGTCGACAGAGGCATGCCAGGCCTTTAGCCGCATCAAAGCGGATATCGCAAAGGCCACGATGCGCGCCATCGACGAGTCCCTCCCCTTCCAGGTCGAGAGCGACGCATCGGATGTAACTCTGGCGGCCACCCTCAACCAAGCGGGCAGACCCGTGGCCTTCTTCTCCCGAACCCTCCACGCTTCAGAAATCCGCCACTCCTCAGTGGAAAAGGAGGCACAAGCCATAGTGGAAGCTGTGCGACACTGGAGGCATTACCTGGCCGGTAGGAGATTCACTCTCCTCACTGACCAACGGTCGGTTGCCTTCATGTTCGATAATGCACAGCGGGGCAAGATCAAGAATGACAAGATCTTGCGGTGGAGGATCGAACTCTCCACCTTCAACTATGAGATCTTGTACCGTCCCGGGAAGCTGAACGAGCCATCCGATGCCCTATCTCGCTGCACATGTGCCAATGTACAAGTGGACCGTCTACAAGCCCTCCACAAGGACCTCTGCCACCCGGGGGTCACTCGTTTCTACCACTTCCTTAAGGCCCGCAACCTCCCTTACTCCGTCGAGGACGTCCGAACAGTCACCAGAAACTGCCAGATCTGCGCTGAGTGCAAACCGCACTTTTTCATGCCAGATAGAGCGCACCTGGTTAAGGCCTCTCGACCCTTTGAACGCCTCAGTTTGGATTTCAAAGGCCCCCTCCCCTCCACCGATCGCAACGCGTACTTCCTGAACGTCGTTGACGAATACTCCCGTTTCCCTTTCGCCATCCCCTGCCCCGACATGACAGCGTCCACGGTCATTAAAGCCCTCTGCACCATTTTTACACTGTTCGGTTTCCCCGACTATATCCATAGCGACAGGGGGTCCTCCTTTATGAGTGACGAACTGCGTCAATTCCTGCTCAGCAGGGGCATCGCCTCGAGCAGGACGACCAGCTACAACCCCCGGGGGAACGGGCAGGTAGAAAGGGAGAATGGAACGGTCTGGAAGGCCGTCCTGCTGGCCCTCCGGTCTAGGAGTCTCCCAATTTCCCGCTGGCAGGAAGTCCTCCCGGATGCCCTTCACTCTATCCGGTCCCTGCTGTGCACCGCCACAAATCAAACGCCTCACGAGCGCCTCCCCCTCTTTCCTAGGAAGTCCTCCTCTGGAACGCCACTTCCGACCTGGCTAGCAGCTCCGGGACCCATTCTGCTCCGGAAACATGTGCGGGCGCACAAGTCAGATCCGTTGGTGGAACGGGTGCATCTCCTTCACGCCAACCCGCAATACGGCTATGTGGAGTACCCCGATGGCCGACAGGACACGGTCTCCCTGCGAGATCTGGCGCCCGCCGGAGCTACCCACACCCCCCCAACGCCAATCACCACCTCCTCACTCCCGCCGGTTCATCCCGCAGCCACCCCCTTCCCGGGGGGTTCGGTTCTCCTCCCAGACCCGCCCAGGAGTAAGGACACAGGGGACAGCGCTACGCTCCCAGAGTCGACGGGACTCGAACCAGCGCCATCACCACCACGCCCGAGACGATCGGAAAGGACGACCAGGGCGCCCATCCGGCTCATCGAATCACTTTAACTCTCAACGTTTTCAGTTATTGTGTCTTGTTATAGTTGTGGCACCATGCCGACCCTGTTTGGCCCGTTGGCCCAGTTGAAGCGATAATTTTGTGTTTTGTTCAAAGTTATGGCACAGTACCGACTCTGTAAACCCCTACCACCATGCAAACCACCATCCTGCCGGGTTCTTTTTCAACAAGGGGTGAATGTGGTGGTATGTATTAGGGGTAATACGGTACACCACGTGTCGACAGGCTATTGGTGGAGAGATGCCAGGTCCTGATAGGATCTGCCACCAACTGGACCCCACCCAGAAATGCCGGTATAAGAACCCAGCTTTTCCCTCCATTTCCCGCAGCAGCTGCATTCTGTAACCACGCTGCTGGGGATAAAGTTCTGCTTAATAAAGCCTTCAATTGACATTACCTCAACCTGCCTCGCGTCATATTGGCGGTGCGACACAACTCCCACAGGCTTGAGCAGAAAATCTAGGCCGAGGCTCCCAGTGCCAAGCCTGAGAGAACGCCTTTCACTCAGGCAGCACATTTCATTATCGTCGAGGGTCCTCTCGAAGAGCAGTCACCGTTTGTGAAGTCGCAAAACGCAGCTGTGAGTTTGTGCACAGCAAGATCCCAGAAACATCGATCCAGTGATCGCCAGATAGTCTGTTTCTCTGATATTCGGTTGAGGGATAAGGGTGGGCACTGGGACACCAGGGAGATCTCCTCCTGGCTCTTCCTCGTCGTTAGATCGTGGGATCCTCCAATGCCCACCTGCGCGGGCAGGCCCGGTGTCAGTTCGATGGCCAGCGCAGCGCTCCCTCAAAATGTCACTGGCAGAACTGACCAGGGAAACCTGATGACGGGCTGTGCAAACCTACGAATTAGGAGCAGGTGTCGGCCACTTGGCCCCTCGGTCCTGCCCTCCCATTCGGTAAGAACCTTTCACCCCCCTCGTTAATCGAGAATCCAGTTCGGCCTTAAAAATATTCCAAGTTTCTGCTCCCGCCGCCTTTTGAGGAAGAAAGTCCCAGAGACTCCGCCCCCTCTGAGAGAAAATATTCCTCCTCATCTCCGTCTTAAAGGGGCCACCCCCTTATTTTTAAACAGTGCCCCCCCCCCCCCCTGGTTCTAGACCCTCCCACAAGAGGAAGCCTCCTCTCCACATTCCCCCCCACCCCCCCCTGTCGACACCCCCTCAGGATCTGAAAGGTTTCGATCGAGTCGCCTCTCAATCTCTCCAACGTTTCCTCATCAGACAGCCCGCCCGTTCCTGGTATTAGTCTGGTGAACCCTCGCTGAGAGGCTTCCAACGGATTTACATCGTTCCTTAAATAAGGAGTGGTTGGCGGGGCCCACTGTGGGGCACTTCACGGGACAGCGAGAAGTCCATTAATGTTCGGTGGGACCGGACACTCCTGGGGACACGCATGTCCACAAAATCCCGTCAATTCCTCGGTAAGATCGGGGTTGGCTCAATCAGGCTCCGGGGGGTGGGGGGTGTCTTAATCTCCGATTCCTGGAGATCCCAAGTACACTAAGCACCTCCCATGCCAACCCAGGAGGTGCCTCTCGGTCAATTAAATACTCCCACAGCTGTGGATAGTTGGGGGGGGGGGGCAGCTATTATGTGCACATCAAGATCCCGCAAACACCAATCGGAGAAACAACTTTGGTTGTCCATTTTAGTCGTGTTGAATGTTAGCAGGGCCACTGGGGGTGTGGCCTCTGCCCCCCTTTCACACGAGGCCTTTGGTGGCCCGAAGGTTTCCTCCCACAGTCCAAAGATGTGCAGGTTAGGTGGATCGGCCGTGTTGAAATTGCCCCTTAGTGTCTAAAGGTGAGCAGGTTAAGTGGCGTTACGGGGCTAGGGCGGGGGAGTGGGCCTGGGTAGGGCGTTCTTCCAGAGGGCCGGTGCAGACTCGATGGGCTGAATGGCCACCTTCTGCACTGTAAGGATTCTATGATTCCGTGGAACATTTTACATTGACGTTTGCCATCCCAGCGGTGATCTGGGGCGCGATTCTCCGACCCCCCCCCCCCCCACCGGGTCGGAGAATCGCCGGGGGCTGACGTGAATCCCGCCCCCCGCCGTGTCCCGAATTCTCCGCCACCAGAGATTCGGCGGGGGCGGGAATCGCACCGGTCGGCGGGCCCACCCCCGGGCGATTCTTCGGCCCACGATGGGCCGAAGTCCCGCCGCTGTCAACCCTCTCCCGCCGGCGTGGATTAGACCTCCTTTCGAACGGCGGGACAAGGTGGCGCGGGCAGGCTCCGGGGTCCTGGGGGGGGCGCGGGGCGATCTGACCCCGGGGGGTGCCCCCACGGTGGCCTGGCCCGCGATCGGGGCCCACCGATCCGCGGGCGGGCCTGTGCCGTGGGGGCACTCTTTTCCTTCCGCCTTCGCCATGGTCTGCACTATGGCGGAGGCGGAAGAGACCCCCTCCCCTGCGCATGCAAACTTCATGAAACATCCGCCAGGCCTCAACCGGAGCACCGCGTCCGATCCGGAGCACTCGGAAGACGTGGCGGCCTCAGATGCGGGTGCAGGAAACATTCCCGGGACTGGGTTACCAGGGATTGGAGGGGGGTTCAGTGGATGTGCGGGAGACCGAGGAGCTGTTGGTCCTCGGGGGGGGGGGGATGCAATGTTTGGGAGGAGGTTTGACCGAGGCATTCAAAAGCGCGAGGGGGCCTGGGACCGGGTCGAGAGGGAAAAACCGTTCCCATCGGCGGAATGATCGAGAACGAGGGGGGGGGTGGGGGGGATGCAGATTTAAGGTGATTGGCAAATGAAGCAATGGAGGCATGAAGGGGAACTGTCTCAACCCAGCCACTGGTCAGGATCTGGGAGGTATTTGTCGGGGAGTGCTGGTGGAGACAGATTGAATTGGAAGGGGATTGGAGAGTTCTCTGACAAGGAAATAATTTGTGGGACCAGCCGTGGGGTGGGAGTTTGCACCATCCCCTCGTGTCTGCATGGGTCTCACCCCCACAACCCAAAAAGATGCGCATGATAGGTGGATTGGCTACGCTAAACTGCCCCTTCGTGTCCAAAAGGATAGGTGGGGTTACTGGGTTACGGGGATAAGGTGGAGGCGTGGCCTTAAGTCGAGTGCTCTCTCCAAGGGTCGGTGCAGACTCGATGGGCCGAATGGCCTCCTTCTCTGTAAATTCTATGAAACAGATGTGGAGATGCGGGCGTTGGACTGGGGTGAGCACAGTAAGAAGTCTTACAACACCAGGTTAAAGTCCAACAGGTTTGTTTCGATGTCACTAGCTTTCGGAGCGCTGCTGCACTGTTGTAAGACCTCTTACTATGAAACAGAGTTAGCGTTTCGAGATGGTGCGACTCTTTGACGACACTGAACATCGCAAGTGGGATTTTCCGGATTCCCAGCTCCCCGGCGGAGCACCATTCATTGACAGCGGGAGTTTCCGGATTCCCAGCTCCCCGGCGGAGCACCGTTCGTTGACAGCGGGATTTTCCGTTCCGCCGCTGTCAAGGGCATTTCCCATTTTTTTTGCGGCATCCCTACAATTCTGCTCACATAGCGACGATTCTGATGGGTTTCAATTCCAGAGGGTGGGATCTGGGAGAATGTGGGAGTGCGGGCCAGGGTATAAGAGCATCAATACATTGACACACTGGCATCCACTCTGAGCAGCAAACTGCAGAGGGTATCATCTGTCGGCACACGGATCAGCTGATGCTGACTCATATTGCAGTGGAAGGTGACGTGTGATGCAAAGTGGGTGTTGCAAATATTAAGCAAACCTCATGTTTATGTCTACAAAAACACGTGGGGTTTTTGACTCAATCTCATCAGTTTCCTGACATTGGGTTATTTATAGAAAGCTATACAACATGATTGACAACCCGATTCAAGTGCATTAAAATGAAAGTTAGCATTGTTGAAACAGTGTGTGTGGGACCCGTACCACAGTGACAGTCAGTGTGTGTGGGACCCGTACCCCAGTGAGAGTCAGTGTGTGTGGGACCCTTCCCCAGTGAGAGTCAGTGTGTGTGGAACCCATACCCCAGTGACAGTCAGTGTGTGTGGGACCCGTACCCCAGTGAGAGTCAGTGTGTGTGGAACCCGTACCCCAGTGAGAGTCAGTGTGTGTGGAACCCATACCCCAGTGACAGTCAGTGTGTGTGGGACCCGTACCCCAGTGAGAGTCAGTGTGTGTGGAACCCGTACCCCAGTGAGAGTCAGTGTGTGTGGGTCCCGTACCCCAGTGAGAGTCAGTGTGTGTGGGACCCGTACCCCAGTGAGAGTCAGTGTGTGTGGAACCCGTACCCCAGTGAGAGTCAGTGTGTGTGGAACCCGTACCCCAGTGAGAGTCAGTGTGTGTGGGACCCGTACCCCAGTGAGAGTCAGTGTGTGTGGGACCCGTACCCCAGTGAGAGTCGGTGCGTGTGGAACCCGTACCCCAGTGAGTGTCAGTGTGTGTGGGACCCGTACCCCAGTGAGAGTCAGTGTGTGGGACCCGTACCCCAGTGAGAGTCAGTGTGTGTGGAACACGTACCCCAGTGAGAGTCAGTGTGTGTGGGACCCGTACCCCAGTGAGAGTCGGTGCGTGTGGAACCTGTACCCCAGTGAGAGTCAGTGTGTGTGGGACCCGTACCCCAGTGAGAGTCAGTGTGTGTGGGACCCGTACCCCAGTGAGAGTCAGTGTGTGTGGGACCCGTACCCCAGTGAGAGTCAGTGTGTGTGGGACCCGTACCCCAGTGAGAGTCGGTGTGTGTGGAACCCGTACCCCAGTGAGAGTCAGTGTGTGTGGGACCCATACCCCAGTGACAGTCAGTGTGTGTGGGACCCATACCCCAGTGAGAGTCAGTGTGTGTGGGACCCGTACCCCAGCGAGAGTCAGTGTGTGTGGGACCCGTACCCCAGTGAGAGTCAGTGTGTGTGGGACCCGTACCCCAGTGAGAGTCAGTGTGTGTGGAACCCGTACCCCAGCGAGAGTCAGTGTGTGTGGGACCCGTACCCCAGTGAGAGTCAGTGTGTGTGGGACCCGTACCCCAGTGAGAGTCAGTGTGTGTGGAACCCGTACCCCAGTGAGAGTCGGTGCGTGTGGAACCCGTACCCCAGTGAGTGTCAGTGTGTGTGGGACCCGTACCCCAGTGAGAGTCAGTGTGTGTGGGACCCGTACCCCAGTGAGAGTCAGTGTGTGTGAGACCCGTACCCCAGTGAGAGTCAGTGTGTGTGGAACCCGTACCCCAGTGAGAGTCAGTGTGTGTGGGACCCGTACCCCAGTGAGAGTCAGTGTGTGTGGGACCCGTACCCCAGTGAGAGTCAGTGTGTGTGGGACCCGTACCCCAGTGAGAGTCAGTGTGTGTGGGACCCGTACCCCAGTGAGAGTCAGTGTGTGTGGGACCCGTACCCCAGTGAGAGTCAGTGTGTGTGGGACCCGTACCCCAGTGAGAGTCAGTGTGTGTGGGACCCGTACCCCAGTGAGAGTCAGTGTGTGTGGGACCCGTACCCAAGTGAGAGTCAGTGTGTGTGGGACCCGTACCCCAGTGAGAGTCAGTGTGTGTGGGACCCGTACCCCAGTGAGAGTCAGTGTGTGTGGGACCCATACCCCAGTGAGAGTCAGTGTGTGTGGGACCCGTACCCAAGTGAGAGTCAGTGTGTGTGGGACCCGTACCCCAGTGAGAGTCAGTGTGTGTGGGACCCGTACCCAAGTGAGAGTCAGTGTGTGTGGGACCCGTACCCCAGTGAGAGTCAGTGTGTGTGGGACCCGTACCCCAGTGAGAGTCAGTGTGTGTGGGACCCGTACCCCAGTGAGAGTCAGTGTGTGTGGGACCCGTACCCAAGTGAGAGTCAGTGTGTCTGGGACCCGTACCCCAGTGAGAGTCAGTGTGTGGGACCCGTACCCCAGTGAGAGTCAGTGTGTGTGGGACCCACACCCCAGTGAGAGTCAGTGTGTGAGGGACCCGTACCCCAGTGAGAGTCAGTGTGTGTGGGACCCGTACCCCAGTGAGAGTCAGTGTGTGTGGGACCCGTACCCCAGTGAGAGGCAGTGTGTGTGGGACCCGTACCCCAGTGAGAGTCAGTGTGTGTGGAACCCGTACCCCAGTGAGAGTCAGTGTATGTGGGACCTGTACCCCAGTGAGAGTCACCGTGTGTGTGGAACCCGTACCCCAGTGAGAGTCAGTGTGTGTGGAACCCGTACCCCAGTGAGAGTCAGTGAGTGTGGAACCCGTACCCCAGTGAGAGTCAGTGTGTGTGGGACCCGTACCCCAGTGAGAGTCGGTGTGTGTGGGACCTGTACCCCAGTGAGAGTCAGTGTGTGTGGGACCTGTACCCCAGTGAGAGTCAGTGTGTGTGAAAGTTAAGAGGTGATTTGATCAAAGTATTTTTAAGGTATTAAAGGGAACAGAGAGAGTGAATAGAGAGGAATACATACAAATCGGACAATGCTACTGTCATGCAATCAAGGTGTATGAATTATTAAACATGCAGAAAGTTTATATCGAAAGTACCCCTTGTTACAAAATATATCTGAACTTCGTGACATCCAAATGAAATAACCCACACAATGTAGGGATGTCATTCAAGTCTGGGAAACGTCTTTTCCTGGTCCAGTGAAGATAATTAAAACTACAAAGGTTTTCTGTACTGCCTTGGCTTCAAGACTTAGGAGGTTTGTTTCATGTAAACTTGTATCTCTAGGTTGCTGGCTGGAAAAACTAGCTTTCACGATTAGTGGCTGGAAGATGGAGTGTGTCTGCTTTCTGAGACTACTAGGTGTTAACTGCCTCTCTTCCGTCCCAGGGTCCGGTCAATTATACCTTTGTTCCTCTTTGATTATGTCTCCTGTTTATTTGGCTGTCTGCCCCAATCAACTTTCTTCACCATACTTTAATATATATATATCTCACGGATGTTCCCAATGGTCTGTAAGCGGTTTCTCCTCATAAGATTATTATTTAAATGCTCTTCTAATCTCATTATTGAGAGAGACGTGTATTGATGATGCCTTTTGAATACTGTCTACTGCTACAAATTTCTACCTGTTCCTGGACATTTCCCATCCTATCATGTTTTGTTAAATTTGTTTACTGCTGTTGCTAGGCAGATTGATGAGTGTGTCTGTGAGTGACTGTGTGTGCGAATGTTTGAGTGTTTGTGTGTATGTGTATGTATGAGTGTGTGTGAGTCTAAGTGTCTGTGTGTGTGAATGTCTGTCTGAGTATGACTGAGTTTCTCTGTGTGCACGTGTGTGTCTCCAATGTTGTGGGAGTGTGACTATGGATGTGTGGTTATCTGAGTGTGCATCTGGGTGGGTGAGTATCCGTGTGTCAGTGAGTGTAACTGTGTGTATGAGTGTGTGTCTGTGATTGTGTGTATGTGTGTCTGTGAGTGTACCTGTTTTTGTGTCTGTGCCCATATGACTGTGTCTGAGTGTGTGTCTGATGTGTGTCTGAGTGTGTCTGTGTGTGTGTGAGTGTGTGTGTGTGTGTGTGAGTGCGTGTGTCTGTGTATCTGTGTGTGTGAGTGTGTGTGTGTGTGAGTGCGTGTGTCTGTGTATCTGTGTGTGTGAGTGTGTGTGTGTGTGAGTGTGTGTGAATGTCTGTGTGTGTGTGTATCTGTGTGTGTGTGTGTGTGTGTGAGTGTGTGTGAATGTCTGTGTGTGTGTGTGTGTATCTGTGTGTGTGTGTGTGTGAGTGTGTGTCTGTGTGTGTGAGTGTGTGTGTGTGTGTGAGTGCGTGTGTCTGTGTATCTGTGTGTGTGTGTGTGTGAATGTCTGTATGTGTACCTGTGTGTGTGTGTGGGTGTGTGTGTGTGTCTGAGTGTGTGTGTGTGTGAATGTCTGTGTGTGTCTGTGTATCCGTGTGTGGGTGTGTGTGTGTCTGAGTGTGTGTGGGTGTGTGTGTCTGAGTGTGTGTGTGTGTGAGTGCGTGTGTGTGAGTATGTGTGTGAATGTCTGTGTGTGTGTCTGTGTATCTGTGTGTGTGGGGGGGGGGGTGTCTGAGTGTGTGTATGTGTGAGTGTGTGTGTGTATCTGAGTGTGTGTGTGTCTGTGTATCTGTGTGTGTGTCTGTGTCTGTGTGTGTGTGTGTGTGAGTGTGTGTGTGTGTCTGTGTATCTGTGTGTGTGTGGGGGGGTGCGTGAGTGTGTGTATGTGTGAGTGTGTGTGTATCGGAGTGTGTGTGTGTGTCTGTGTATCTGTGTGTGAGTGTGTGTGTGTATCTGAGTGTGTGTGTGTCTGTGTATCTGTGTGTGTGTGTGAGAGTGTGTGTGTGTATCTGAGTGTGTGTGTCTGTGTATCTGTGTGTGTGTGTGTGTGTCTGAGTTTGTGGGTGTGTGTGTCTGTGTATCTGTGTGTGTGTGTGTGTGTGTCTGAGCGTGTGTATTGCGTGAGGGCAGAGAGTGAGGGGAGAAGGTCAGAGGGAGGGGAGAGAGTTTGGGGAAAGTGAGAGGGGAGAGTGAGAGGGGACGGAGTCAGGGATGAGAGTGCGGATCAGAATGAAGAGAGAGAGGAGAGAGAAAGGGAGAGAGTGATGGGTTAGAGTCAATAGAGAGAGTGAGGAGAGACGGGCAGAGTGAGGGGAGTGAGTGAAGGAAGATAAAAGAGCGGAAAAAGGAGAGAAGGAGGGGGGAGGTGCAGACTGAGAGGGGGTGGGAGAGACAGAGAGCCTACAATCCAGAAAGTACCCCCAACTTCACCCCCTCCGCCCACCAGTAACCCCAGGAGATGCAAGCCGGTATGAGGGTCCTTAATTTTAATTGGAGGGGGTCATGGGTTGTTGTCCTCTGTCCACATTGCACAGTACACAGAGTTAATGGACAGTGACACTCTCTGAGGCTCTCGGACAGCCCTCTTCCTGCATTTCGGGCCTGTCCAAATGGTGAATGCCAGGCCTGCACTGAGGGCCAGGCCTACAACACACAGCAGCGAGACAAGACAGTGGAGCTCCATTGCCGGCCCCTTGACCGCAGGAACATTGCTCACTGTGAAGGGGAGAGAAGACAATCAATTAATCATCAAAACCCGACCCCCCACATCCCCTTCGCCCCCCCCCCCCCCCCCCCCCCCATCCCCCACCCCACCCAGTCCCCCACCCCTCTGGACATTCTGAATTCTCCCTCTGTGTAGCCGAACAGGTGCCGGAATGTGGCGACTCGGGGTTTTTCACAGTAAGTTCACTGCAGTTTGCAGATGACCCAAGATTGGTGGCATAGTGGACATTGAAGGTTATAAAAGATTGCAACAGGAACTTGACCAATTGGGCCAGTGGGCCGACGAATGGCAGATGGAGTTTAATTTGGATAAATGTGAGGTGATGCATTTTGGTCGATCAAATCAGGGGCAGGACCTACTCAGTTAATGGTAGGGAGTTGGGGAGAGTTACAGAACAAAGAGACCTAGGGGTACAGGCTCATAGCTCCTTGAAGGTGGAGTCGCAGGTGGACAGGGCGGTGAAGAAGGCGAGGTTTTATTGGTCAGAATATTGAATACAGGAGCTGGGACGTCTTGTTGAAGTTGTACAAGACATTGGTAAGGCCACACATGGAACACTGTGTACAGTTCTGGTCACCGTATTCTAGGAAGGATATTATTAAACTAGAAAGAGTGCGGAAGAGATTTGCGAGGATGCTACCAGGACTTGATGGTCTGAGTTATAAGGAGAGGCTGGATAGGCTGGGACTTTTCTCCCTGGAGCGTAGGAGGTTTAGGGGTGATCTTATGGAGGTCTATAAAATAATGAGGAGCACAGATAAGGTCGATAGTCAACATCTTTTCCCAAAGTTAGAGGAGTCTAGGACTAGAGGGCACAGGTTTAAGGTGAGAGGGGAGAGATACAAAAGGGACCAGAGGGGAAATTTCTTCCCACAGAGGGTGGTGAGTATCTGGAACGAGCTGCCAGAGGCAGTGGTAGAGGCGGGTACAATTTTGTCCTTTAAATACCAGTTAGACAGTTACATGGGCAGGGTGGGTATAGAGGGATATGGGACAAATGCGGGCAAGTGGGACTAGCTTAGTGACAGAAACTGGCCAGCATGGACAAGCTGGGCCGAAGGGCCTGTTTCCGTGCTGTAAACATCTATGGGTCTATAACCTCCCCCCTCCCCCACCCCCAACCTCCCCCTCCCCCACCCTCCCCCTTCCCCACCCCCAACCTCCCCTTCCCCAACCCCACCCCCAACCTCCCCCTCCATCACCCCCATCCTCCCCCTCCCCCACCCCCACCCCTCCCCACCCCCAACCTCACCCTCCCCCACCCCCACCCTCACCCTGTCTCCCACCCCCACCCTCCCCTCCCCACCCCCAACCTCCCCCCTCCCCCACCCCCATCCTCACCCCTCCCACCCTCACCCTGTCTCCCACCCCCAACCTCACCCCTCCCCCACCCTCACCCTGTCTCCCACCCCCCACCCCTCCCCTACTCCCACCCTCACCCCTCCCTCACCCTCACCCATCCCCCACCCTCACCCCTCCTCCACCCCCACCCTCATCCCTCCCTCACCCTCAACCTCCCCTACCCCCATTCTCCCCCTCCCCACCCCCAACCTCCCCCTCCCCCACCCTCACCCCTCCCCCACCCTAACCCTCACCCATCCCCCACCCTCACCTCTCCTCCACCCCCACCCTCATTCCTCCCTCACCCTCAACCTCACCCTCCCCTACCCCCATTCTCCCCCTTCCCCACCCCTCCCCACCCCCAACCTCCCCTCCCCCACCCCCACCCCTCCCCCACCCCCACCCTACCCTCACCCCGAACCTCACCCTGCCCTACCCCCATTCTCCCCCTTCCCCACCCCTCCCCACCCCCAACCTCACCCTCCCCTACCCCCATTCTCCCCCTTCCCCACCCCTCCCACCCCCACCCTCACCCTGTCTCCCACCCTCATCCTCCCCCACCCCCAACCTCACCCCTCCCCACCCTCACCCCTCCCCCACCCTCACCCCAACCTCACCCCTCCCCACCCCAAGCTCACCCTGTCCCCCAGCCTTACCCTTCCCCCCACCCCCGCCCTCACCTCCAGCCCCAACCTCACCTTGCCCCCCACCCCTTCCCAACCCTCAACCACACCCTGCCCCACCCCCAACCCGACTGTCCCTCTCTTTCACTTTCTCTTTTTCTCTCTGTCTCGCTCTCTTATTGTTACTCTCTGAATCTCTTTCTGCCTCTCTCTGCATGCCTCCCCCACTCTCTGCCACTCTCCATCTGTCTGTCCCTCAATCCCTCACATTGCCGCTATCTCTCCAATTCTCTCTCTCTCTCTCTCTCCCTGTCTCTCAGCGTGTCAGACGCTGGCTGTATTTCCGGATATATCAGGGACGATTGAGGCTAAACTGTTGACTCGTGAAATTCCCCGGTGAACTTCCTCAGGAAGCGTGCTTTTTGGCGACCGCCCGCCAGAGAGAGAGAGCTCACTCGCTGAGCAGACGATTGAACCCACTGCAAGATTTCCCCGCCTGGACCCTCCTCGAGATGCTGACTCGCGCTTTTGATGTTTTGCCCCGTGTTTAAACAGTGCGCCAGCCAAGTCGCCCAGGCCGTTCCACCAGGAGTTACGTTCGGGCTGTGCGTCCCCTGATTTGCAATGAGCGTCCGGCTGGGGAGAGGCAGTGAATCCCTGCTGCCCCCCGGTGGTAAAAGGTCCACATAGCCTTTGCTGTGGAGCTGGACCGAGGTAGGGCGCTCTTTCAGAGGGCCAGTGCTGACTCGATGGGTCAAATGGCCTCCTTCCGCACTGTAGGGATTCAATGATTCACACAGAAGGATGAGCAGAGATGTCACAAAGCCGCCAATGGGGGTTGAGAGAGAGGGAGAGAGCGGAGCATTGGGATTACTTCACATCTTGTACTTATATCCGACATTCCCTTACTTATAAGCGGCCCAAAGCATCTCCTCAACCAGAGATATATTTACAAGCACTTACCATGAAGGACTGTGATCACGTTAGATTCATTCGTTCCTGGATGTGTGTCATTACCTGGCAGGCAAGAGGGGATAATGTGACTTTATATCATTCACATCTCCAGAATAGAGTCAGAGAGTTTAACAGCACAAAAGGTGGCCCATCGGCCCATCGCGTGTGTGTGCCGGCCATCCAGTCCCTCTCTACTCTAACCCCGCTGTCCAGCACTTGGTCCGTAGCCTTGCTTGCTGCGGAGTTTCAATCGCTCATCTTCTTCAATGTTGTGAGGGTTCCCGCCTCTTCCACCTTTCAGGCAGCGAGTTCCAGATTCCCAACATCCTCTGTGTAGTTGATGTTAATCAAAGTACTCTACACACCCCTGTCAGCATCAACGGGGCCGAGGTGGAGATGGTTAGCAGTTTCAAATTCCTAGGGGTGCACATCTCCAAAAATCTGTCCTGGTCCACCCACGTCGACGCTACCACCAAGAAAGCACAACAGCACCTATACTTCCTCAGGAATCTCAGGAAATTCGGCATGTCCACATTGACTCTTACCAACTTTTACAGATGCATCATAGAAAGCATCCTATCGGGCTGCATCACAGCCTGGTATGGCAACTGCTCGGCCCAGGACCGCAAGAAACTTCAGAGAGTCGTGAACACCGCCCAGTCCATCACACGAACCTGCCTCCCATCTATTGACTCTATCTACACCTCCTGCTGCCTGGGGAAAGCGGGCAGCATAATCAAAGATCCCTCCCACCCGGCTTACTCACTCTTCCAACTTCTTCCGTCGGGCAGGAGATACAGAAGTCTGAGAACACGCACGAACAGACTCAAAAACAGCTTCTTCCCCGCTGTCACCAGACTCCTAAACGACCCTCTTATGGACTGACCTCATTAACACTACACCCTGTATGCTTCATCCGATGCCAGTGTTATGGGCCAGGGTTTAGAGAACCCCAAAGTGTATCATGGAGTTCACCGGACCCACAACGTTTACTAGATTGTGGTATGGGGAGCACACGGCCCACTCTACAGGTGTGGGACAGCAGAAATGGAAAAGTATTTTTTAAAACAAAACAATGTTTATTCTATGAACTCCAGTTAACCTTTTTAAAACATACAGTGAACATCTTAGCAACCATCAATTCAAATACAACCCCCAAAGAATACAACACTAAGTAATCCTCAATAACTTCCCAAACAACATCCAGAAGACAAAATAAACACCTTTTAACAGAAGCACATTAGGTTTACATTCACTACTGAGAACATTTATAATTCTGAATTCACCAAATGATCAAGAGATAGTCTTTTCATGGCAGAGAGATCAACAGTACACCCGCTCTGTCTGGCTTCAGCTCCAACACTGAAAACAAAACTAAAACACACCCTGCAGCCTAAAACAAAAGTAAAAAACTGACAGACAGCCCAGCTCCACCCATAATCTGACATCACTGCAGTAATAAACACCGATTTCTTAAAGGTACTCTCACTACAAATATTTATATACACACCCATTTATAAACACCCATTTCTTAAAGGTACACTCACATGACACCGGTGTTATGTAGTTACATTGTGTACCTTGTGTTGCCCTATTATGTATTTTCTTTTATTTTCATGTACTTAATGATCTGTTGAGCTGCTCGCAGAAAATTACTTTCCCCTGTACCTCGGTACACGTGACAATAAACAAAGTCCAAATAATCAATTGATGTCTCATTAATTCACTGCCGACAATGCACAGGGGCTCGGTAAAATAGTGGGGCAGAACCTCGAGACTCCATTACTCACCAGACAGATCTGCCAGGACTTTGGGCCCAGTTGCTGCCCTGATGTGTCCCATTCCCTGGGAGACAATGAGGAACAACCTGACTTTACACCCGGCACACCCGGAATGTCGCAACGCCGTTCCCAACGGATTTCTCGCGAAGTCGATTTGCAGCTGCCCATCTGCGCCAAAGCCGGCAAACCTGGGCGCAGCAAGACCCCCAGGCTGCGCAAAACGGGATGGGGCGGCGAAGCAAACTGGGGCTTGTTTATTGAACCATTAGCACAGTTCTCTATGAGTTCGACTCTCCTGCTAATCTTGCTATAGTAACTCAGTCTAACTAACCAGTCTGCTCTAAGCCACGTGGTGGGTGTGATGCTTCTGATCTGCCCCTGTCCTACTCTCTAAGTGTCGCCTGTGGAGAGAGGCAGAGCGTGTGTGCCCTGTCCTTGTATATGGGTTGTGTACTGCCCCCTTGTGGTAGTGTCACCTCTGGGTGTCTTGACTGCCCATTGGTCGTGTCCTATTCTATGTGTTCATTAGCTGTATGTCTGCATGTCATGACGTCTCCGGTGCTCCCTCTAGTGTTTACTTAGTTGTAGCGTATTTACATTAACCCCTTGTGTATTTACAGTGATGCATATCACCACAGTGGGAGCTGCCGGGCCCAAGGGTGGATTCCCCTGCCGTGGTTTGGTCGGGACGTTCGAATACGAAGGGAAGGATCTGCTCCCGCAATGTCACGGCTCCGATTCAGCTGACCCCACCAGCAACGCCGTTTCCAAAAGATCTCGTTCAAGGGCGCTCCGATACACAAAAAAGAGAAGCCCCCTCGCGCTCTACACAATCCCCCCCTACGCGGCACACCTCCCCATCCACACAACGCCCCCTTGAAAATGCGTGGGCACTTCCCATTGGCAGTGCCCCCATGCACTGTTCATCCAGCGCCACAGGATGCCAAGGGTCAGTGCCAGGGCCTGACCCACTCCTCCCTGCAAACCTCCCGTGGGTTCTGCTGGCCTCGTGCACATTCCGAGGGAACTATGAGGCATTAAGTCCACTTACTTAGATTGTAATCAATACAAATGGAATGTCAGGATTCCCATGGGGGCGGAGACAATCGGAATGGGAAATATCACCGGCGTAAACTGCGTTCTGCCATTCCATCAAGATTTCACCCCCCCCCCCCCCAATCAATCCTGCCCCACAAATGGAAGTATAAAACCCCTCCCAGAATGGGGATCGAACCCACAACCTACAGGCTCAGGCGCACAATTGATAGCCTAGAGCCAAGCTTCCATGAATACGCTGTCTTATATCGCTGCTTCTTTATACTCTTTCATCTGCCAATAAATCTGAATGACCATTTTAACCTGCATGCACTGGCACAGTGATTGGCGCAGCGCCCTGCCACTTGAAGGAAATGGAGGATGCTGTGGGAATGTGGCGATGTATCCCATAGGTGGCGCTTAGAGATCATCGTCAAAATGTGGATCATTCGCCTCTCACAGTGGGTCAGTAAAAGTTCTGGGACGTTCTTGCAAAAAGCCGGCACAGACCCGATGGGTCATGCAGCGCTGCTCTTCAACAATCACAAACTGATGACCCCTCTTTCCGAGGTGGGCAAAATAAGTTTTGGTGCCCATTGCTTTGACAGGATCCAAATCAGAAGCGTATTTGATAGCCTTGCGCACTCCCAGGCTAAGAGAATTCTACTTTCTCACCACTCTCCAAGGCAAGGATGTTCCCAACTCCGTTTTAAATGTGGACTGTGTCCCCTGCTTCTAGACTCCCCCACGACAGGAAACATCCACTCAACATCGACCCCGTCAAACCCTCCAGAATGTTTCAATAGGATCGCTTAACATTCTTCCAAAAATACGCAACAGTGATATTAGCTTGGAATGGACCCAGGGCTATGGGAGGGAGTAGGACTGCGATGATGGGTTTGGGAGTCATTCATGGCTACGGGGAGAGGGTGAGGAGTTAGGATTTGTTTGGGATTGATACAGGGCTATGGGAAGAGAGTGGGGCAGTGGGATTTGTTTAGGATTGATACAGGGCTATGGGGAGAGAGTGGGGCAGTGGGATTAGTTTGGGGATTGATACAGGGCTATGGGGAGAGAGTGGGGCAGTGGGATTAGTTTGGGGATTGATACAGGGCTATGGGAAGAGAGCGGGACAGTGGGATTAGTTTGGGATTGATACAGGGCTATGGAGAGATAGTGAGGCAGTGGAATTAGTTTGGGGATTGATACAAGGCTATGGGGAGAGAGTGGGGCAGTGGGATTAGTTTGGGGATTGATACAGGGCTATGGGAAGGGAGTGGGGCAGTGGAATTAGTTTGGGAATTGATACAGGGCTATGGGGAGAGAGCGGGGCAGTGGGATTCATTTAGGATTGATACAGGGCTATGGGAAGGGAGTGGGGCAGTGGGATTTGTTTGGGATTGATACAGGGCTATGGGAAGAGAGCGGGACTGTGGGATTAGTTTGGGGATTGATACAGGGTTATGGGGAGGGTGTGAGGCAGTGGGATTAGTTTGGGGATTGATACAGGGCTACGGGGAGAATGCGGGGCAGTGGGATTAGTTTGGGGATTGACACCGGGCCATGGAGAGAGAGTGGGGCAGTGGGATTAGTTTGGGGATTGATACAGGGCTATGGAGAGAGAGTGGGGCAGTGGGATTAGTTTGGGGATTGATACAGGGCTATGGGGAGGGAATGGGGCAGTGGGATTAGTCTGGGATTGATACAGGGCTATGGGAAGGGAGTGGGGCAGTGGAATTAGTTTGGGGATTGATACAGGGCTATGGGGAGGGAGCGGGGCAGTGGGATTAGTTTGGGGATTGATAAAGGGATATGGGAAGAGAGCGGGGCAGTGGGATTAGTTTGGGATTGATACAGGGCTATGGGAAGAGAGCGGGACTGTGGGATTAGTTTGGGGATTGATACAGGGTTATGGGGAGGGTGTGAGGCAGTGGGATTAGTTTGGGGATTGATACAGGGCTACGGGGAGAATGCGGGGCAGTGGGATTAGTTTGGGGATTGACACCGGGCCATGGAGAGAGAGTGGGGCAGTGGGATTAGTTTGGGGATTGATACAGGGCTATGGAGAGAGAGTGGGGCAGTGGGATTAGTTTGGGGATTGATACAGGGCTATGGGGAGGGAATGGGGCAGTGGGATTAGTCTGGGATTGATACAGGGCTATGGGAAGGGAGTGGGGCAGTGGAATTAGTTTGGGGATTGATACAGGGCTATGGGGAGGGAGCGGGGCAGTGGGATTAGTTTGGGGATTGATAAAGGGATATGGGAAGAGAGCGGGGCAGTGGGATTAGTTTGGGATCGATACAGGGCTATGGGAAGGGAGTGGGGCAGTGGGATTTGTTTGGGATTGATACAGGGCGATGGGAAGAGAGCGGGGCTGTGGGATTAGTTTGGGGATTGATACAGGGTTATGGGGAGGGTGTGAGGCAGTGGGATTAGTTTGGGGATTGATACAGGGCTACGGGGAAAATGCTGGGCAGTGGGATTAGTTTGGGGATTGACACCGGGCCATTGAGAGAGAGTGGGGCAGTGGGTTTAATTTGGGGATTGATACAGGGCTATGGAGAGAGAGTGGGGCAGTGGAATTAGTTTGGGGATTGATACAGGGCTATGGGGAGGGAATGGGGCAGTGGGATTAGTCTGGGATTGATACAGGGCTATGGGGAGAGAGCGGGACAGTGGGATTAGTTTGGGATTGAAACAAGGCTATGGGGAGAGAGTGGGACAGTGGGATAAATTTGGGGATTGATACTGGGCTATGGGAAGGGAGTGGGGCGGTGGAATTAGTTTGGGGATTAATACAGGGCTATGGGGAGGGAGCGGGGCAGTGGGATTAGTTTGGGAATTGATAAAGGGATATGGGAAGAGAGCGGGGCAGAAGGATTTGTTTGGGATTGATACAGGGCTATGGGGTGAGTGTGGGGCAGTGGGATTAGATTGGGGATTGATACAGGGCTATGGGGAGAGAGTGGGGCAGTGGGGTTAGTTTGAGGATTGATACAGGGTTATGGGGAGAGAGTGGAGCAGTTGGATTCATTTGGGATTGATACAGGGCTATGGGGGGAGAGTGGGGCAGTGGGATTAGTTTGGGGATTGATACAGGGCTATGGGGAGAGAGCCGGGCAGTGGGATTAGTTTGGGGATTGATACAGGGCTTGGGGAAAGAGCGGGGCAGTGGGATTAGTTTGGGATTGATACAGGGCTATGGGGAGAGAGTGGGGCAGTGGGATTAGTTTGGGGATTGATACAGGGCTATGGGGAGAGAGTGGGACAGTGGGATAAGTCTGGGATTGATACAGGGCTATGGGGAGAGAGTGGGACAGTGGGATAAGTCTGGGATTGATACTGGTCTATGGGGAGAGAGCGGGGCAGTGGGATTAGTTTGGGATTGATACAGGGCTATGGGGAGAGAGCGGGGCAGTGGGATTAGTTTGGGATTGATACAGGACTATGGGGAGAGAGCGGGGCAGTGGGATTAGTTTGGGGATTGATACAGGAGTATGGGGAGAGAGTGGGGCAGTGGGATTAGTTTGAGGATTGATACAGGGCTATGGGGAGAGAGTGGGGCAGTGGGATTAGTTTGGTGATTGATACAGGGCTATGGGGAGAGAGTGGGGCAGTGGGATTAGTTTGAGGATTGATACAGGGCTATGGGGAGAGAGTGGGGCAGTGGGATTAGTTTGGGATTGATACAGGGCTATGGGGAGAGAGTGGGGCAGTGGGATTAGTTTGGGGATTGATACAGGGCTACGAGGAGAGCGGGGCAGTGGGATTAGTTTGGGGATTGATACAGGGCTACGAGGAGAGCGGGGCAGTGGGATTAGTTTGGTATTATTAAAGGGCTCCCTTGCTGATGAGACGTTGCATTGTGCATTTGTGCATCATTGGAGCATCAGAGTGATGTAATATTTCCTGAGTTAATAACATGGAATATAATGTGACGTCTATTCAGTACAATTTTGTCATAGGAATTTTGTAAAGAACTCCATTTTAATCCAGTTCCACTTCATGCTCCTCATATCGGACGTCCCCTTCCTTACAAGAGGCTCTAAGCAACGTGTGGTGGCATTTTCTGTTCCTTGCCTTATTTACTCTTTCTTTTGTTTTGCCGTTACGATTTCTGATCTATGGATGACTAATGAACATGTATCTTTAAGTCAAGAAGGATTAATGGACATCTACGTTTGAGGCAAGAAGTGTTCAGATGTTACCTGAGGGAATATTGATTCCTGCTGGTTTGAACAGGAGGCCTCAGACCGGTTGGCACCAAAGAGAGAGAGATCGGGTGGTTCGCAGTGTGGTGGGTAGGCTGGTGGACAATGAATGGGCCCTAAAGGCTGTACTCTGCCCGGTAGTGAGTGGTGACTGGATCCAATCTCAGTGGAACGCTTTTCAGAGTCCCAAATAATTTCAGTATGACTTCTGGCAGCTGAGAGGGGAGGACTGACTCTCTTTCCTCCGCGTCTCTCCAGAAAGCCTGTGGGTGCTGATTTTCTGAACCTGTAGAGTATTTGAATGAATCTATCTACAGCCAAACCAGGCTGCAAACAAAGATCAGAAATTGCTGCTCTCTCGAACCCAAAAAGGCTGTGACTGCTGTACTTCTGACGTTGCAGAGAACCTGGTTGAATGACCCTACAGAGAAAACTATTACAGGCTGCGGACAGACTTGAACTTGCAAGCTTGCTGTGAAGGATGGTGTGTTAAAAAAACACATAATCTGAATCAAAGACTCTATCCTTTTATTATTTTTTACCCCTTACCACCCCTCTGTGTTTGTCTGTCTTGTCTGTGTGTATAAAGGGTGGGGGGCAAATTAAAGTGGGGAGATGGGAATTAGTTAATAGTTGAATATTGTTCTTATTATAAAAAAGGAGTAATTGTGTTAAACTAACAAACCTAGTGACTGTAACTATTGAGCAGCCAAGGGCCAAAGACTTGGGGTATTTTTGTAAGAATTATTGGTTAACCCACTTGGGTTCTGAGCCCGGGTCAAGTGGGGCTAGAACTGACCGCGTACTGGCCCAGGGTGGCGTAACACGGTAGCATTGTGGATAGCACAATTGCTTCACAGCTCCAGGGTCCCAGGTTCGATTCCGGCTTGGGTCACTGACTGTGCGGAGTCTGCACATCCTCCCCGTGTGTGCGTGGGTTTCCTCCGGGTGCTCCGGTTTCCTCCCACAGTCCAAAGATGTGCAGGTTAGGTGGATCGGCCGTGCTAAATTGCCCTTCGTGTCCAAAATTGCCCATAGTGTTGGATGGGGTTGCTGGGTTATGGGGATAGGGTAGAGGTGTGGACCTTGGGTAGGTTGCTCTTTCCAAGAGCCGGTGCAGACTCGATGGGCCGAATGGCCTCCTTCTGCACTGTAAATTCTATGAAATATATTCCTGAATCAGAGACATCTTTATCAGCACTTACCATGAAGAACTGTGATCGCTTTAGGCTCATTGGTTCCTGGGAGTGTCTCATTACCTGGCAAACGAGAAGGGATAGATAACCTGCCCTCCTATGGTCGTAACTTGCACATCTCCAAAATGTCCCATTAATTCACTGGGACAGAGCGGGGTTTTCCAAAGTGTGGGTCGCGACCCGCAGGTGGATCGTGGGCAGGCGTCGGGAGGGTCGCGGCGCGATCGGACATGCTGTCCCGCCCAACAGCTGCCTCTGACTTTTACATCGAGAATGGTGGCCGCTACCACCTTTCAAATGGAAATAAATGAGGCTGCGCGGAGTCTTCCAGCCAGAAGTGGCAGTAGAGAGCAGGTTATGCGCCCTGCACACACACACACACAGTGTCGAGCACCCTCCAGGTACGTGCCTTTGGTGGCAAATCACAGAGCGGACTTGCTTGCATTTTCCCGCTACTGGCAAGCAAGGCACGTGAACGGTAAAGATGAACGGTTTTCTCAAAAGGAAGGGATAGCCAGAGACTCAAATAGTCAGTTTACCTGTTGGACAGGATCTCACAACAGAATCTGCTGGAGAGAGCATGCTCAGGAGAGTCCCAGACAGGGCAGAGCAGTGCTAGTGTTAACTCTGTACAGAGCTCCAGGGCTAACAACTTACAAAGAAACACTTGACTCAGGAACAAAGCAGTATAAAGATGATTTCTCGAGGTATGGTTTTGTCAATTGTGTCAATGCAAATAAGGATACAAAGCTCATGACTGTTATGTGCAGGGAAGGACTAGCAAATGAGAGGAGAAGTGTCAGATTTTGATCGGGAAGTGGTGGGTGAAAAATTCCTTTTGAGATTGAGACCTCAGAGTCAGTTATTAACTTAGAGCTGACTCCAAATTAAAAGGCTGCACTGCTGTAGCTGACCTGTAAACCGCGTTAAAAAGACATGATAAAAGCGCATGAGGCTGTCAGCATTCTGGTGCAGCATCTCCCAGGAGTATTGAGTGCTGAGTAAAACAAGCATTTTGTTGCTGTTGCCCTTCACGACGACCTACAGGGCAAGATTGGATTTTCCTTTTCCATAAAGGTGAAGACAGCAGAAAGGAACTGGCTATAGTTGGCGCCTGATCTGTGCATTGACTTCCCCCCCTTTGAACCTGATTCAAGTGAGATTGCAAGGGCCAAGCAGGATCCGCTTTCGCGAAAGAGGTAAGTAGGCGTGTCATGTGTTGCGAAGGTCAGTTGGCAAAGGTGGGGCCCGAGGAAAGAAGTTTGAAAACACTGAGGTAGAGGACGACAGTAAAACAGTCGGGCAGAACCTCGAGACTCCAGTACTTACCGGATAGATCTGGAATGACCATGGGCTCATTGCTTCCCTGGCGTGTCACATTACCTGGGAAATAAGGAGGGACAACTTGACTTTATAATAAGCCTTTCACGTGCCCAGAATGCCGCAATGTAATTCACAATTAATTTCGCTTGAAATTGATTTGCGACTGCCCATTGTGCCAAAGTTTACAATTTACACACAGCAAGGTCCCAGACTGGGCATATAGGATCAGTGATTAAGCAAACTGCTTTTATTTTCACTGATGGTGCTTGTGGGAGGAATGTTGGCCAGGACTGTGGGCAGGCACCGATACTCTTCTTTGAGCCGTGTCACGGAATCTATTATTCACATCTGAGCAGGTAGACAGAATCTTCTTCAGGTCACATCTGGAGGACAGCAGCTGTGAGGGTGAGTATTCATCCAGGAAAGCACAGAGATATCAACCCAGTAATTAATCTCAATTCCTGAAGTGGGGTTTGAACTCACAACCTTTGGACTCAGATGTATAGTTGATAGCATTGAGCCAAACTTCCATTGTTCTGCAGAAGGGTCTTATATTGATATTTCAATATACTCTTTCATCGCCTAATAAATCTGACTGACCGTTTTAGCCTGCAGGAATTGACACAGTGTCGTGCAATTCGCAGCTGGGTGGATGGGCTGAATGACCTACTTCTGACTCTATGTTCCAATATAACACTGCCTTTTAAGTGAAGTATGTTATGTACAATTTTGTAACAGGAAGCTATAGTAAATAACATCTTTATAATCCAGGCTCCACCTTCTGCTCCTCATATCTGACATTCCCTTACTTAGAAGCGGTATTATGGGCCAGGGTTTAGAGAACCCCAAAGTGTATCATGGAGTTCACCTGACCCACAACTTTTACTAGATTGTGGTATGGGGAGCACACGGCCCACTCTACAGGTGTGGGACAGCAGAAATGGAAAAGTATTTTTTAAAGCAAAACAATGTTTATTCTATGAACTCAAGTTAACCTTTTTAAAACATACAGTGAACATCTTAGCAACCATTAATTCAAATACAACCCCCAAAGAATACAACACTAAGTAATCCCTTAAGCTTTCCTTTTAACATCCATACGACTTAAAACACCTTTTACCAGAAGCTTCTTTACATTCACTACTGAGAACATTTATAATTCTGAATTCACCAAATGATCAAGAGATAGTCTTTTCATGGCAGAGAGATCAACAGTACACCTGCTTTGTCTGGCTTCAGCTCCAACACTGAAAACAAAACTAAAACACACTCAGCAGCCTGCTCAAAAATGAAAGTAAAAAGCTGACAGACAGCCCAGTTCCACCCACTCTCTGACATCACTGCAGTAATAAACACCCATTTCTTAAAGGTACTCTCACTACAGATATTTATATACACACCTATTTATAAACACCCATTTCTTAAAGGTACACTCACATGACAGCGGCCCTGAGCTGGAGATGTGAATGGCCCTGAGCTTTTCCTCAACCAGAGATATTTTTACAAGCACTTACCATGAAGGACTGTGATCACTTTGGCCCCATTGGTTCCTGGATGTGTCTCATTAGCTGACAGGCGAGAGGGGATAACCTTTATATTGTACCATTCACATCTCCAGAGAGTCTCATTAATTCACTGCGAGACCATGTAAAACAGCGGGACAGAACCTCGAGACTCCAGTACTTACCGGACAGATCTGCGGTGGCTTTGGACTCATTGCTCCCATGATGTGTCACGTTCCCTGGGAGATAAGGAGGAACAATTTGGCTTTATACATGTCATTGCACCGCCACGCCAGAATGTCACAGTGTAATTCACAGTGAATTTCACTTCAAGTTGATTTGAAACTGCTCACTTTTGCCAAAGTTTACAATTTACACACAGCAAGATCCCAGACTGAGCAAATGGGTTCAGGGATTAAGCAATCTCCCGTTATTTTCACTGGTGGTACTTGCAGGAGGAATGTTGGCCTGGACTGTGAGCAGGCACAGATACCCTGTGATGAATGGAGAAATTATTACATATATTGCCAGAAATCCCCGGGCATTGGGATTCCCATTTCCCGCTGGCAGTGGGTTTTTCCAGAGACCTAGGGTGGCTTCAATGGGAAATCCAATTGATAAGAGGCGGGAAGAGACAATCTCGCCACCAGTAAACAGCGCGCTGCTGAGAAACACCTAGAATCATAGAATTTACAGTGCAGAAAGAGGCTATTCGGCCCATTGAGTCTGCACCGGCCCCTACAAAGAGCACCCTACTCAAGCCCCTGTATCTACCCTATCCCCGTAACCCAGAAACCCCCACTAAACCTTTTTGTTTTTGGACACTAAGGGGCAATTTAGCATGGCCAATCCACCTAACCCGCACATCTTTGGACTGTGGGAGGAAACCGGAGCACCCGGAGGAAACCCACGCAGACACGGGGAGAACGTGCAGACTCCGCACGACAGTGACCCAGCCAGGAATCGAACTTGGGACCCTGGAGCTGTGAAGCAACTGTCCTAACCACTATGCTACCGTGCCGCCCCACCTGACTGGAGAACCGGTTAATCCAGCCCATAGTATTTTATGCCTGTTGCAGCAATGTTATTAAAAGCCTCATTTAATGTAATTATTTGTTGATGTAATATTATTAAACAACCTAGGTTAAGGCACCCAGGCTTTGTTTCCACTATTGCTGTAATTAAGGAGTCGTAAAAGGTGAGGTCATGATAGATTTTAACCATCTACTTGTTTGCAGAGAGATGGCAAATGGGGTATTGTTTTGATTGCTGGAGATTCCCTGGAGCGTAGATAATTTATGAGGGATTGTGTTCAGTCCTGGCTAAGCAGGTCATGGGAAACCTTAGGGCGATACGGATGATGTATGTTCAGGGGGGAGCCAGGTCTGTCAGTAGTTTTGCACTCTGTTAAAAGATTTGAAGTCGAACAGTATTTTGCCACAGATTCTAGTTTGGCAGGGCAGAGGATTTTCAGGTTGTTCCTGAATAGGCCTCCCTCTCCAAAGGTTTGCACAGCAAGTAATCTTGATTTGCAAACTTTATTTCTGAGTGGATTTTGAACTGTACTGGGTTGGAATATATATAGAGGCAGGTGTGGTGAGGTAAAGTTTCTTACTTTTGTTTGAGAACTGTTTAGCTGTCAATTGAAAAGCTATTTCTTTTGATGTTATTATGGTTAATTCTGTGTTTAAATTAAAGTTTGCTTTCGTTTAAAAGATACCTATTGGTCAATCCTGGGGTGAAGTCGACTTTCCTCACAGATACAAATTTTAAAAATTGTTTTAGGTTCTCATCCGGGGTCCAAACAAAAATTGGGATCTGGGCCGGGATGCTAAAAACCCTTCTTTGAGTCGTGTTATGGAATCTGTTACTCATATCTGAGTAGGCAGGCAAATCCTGCTAAGGTCATATCTACAAGACAGCAGCTGCCACAGTGAGCTGATCATGGCTGACCCCATTCTGGCCTTAACTCCACCGTCCTGCCCGTTCTCCATAACCCTTCAACCCGTTACCAATTAAAAATCTGTCGAACTACTCCTGAAATTGATTCACTGTCCCAGCATCCACCGCACTCTGGGACAGCGAATTCCACAGGTTCACAACCCTTTGGGCGAAGTAGTTTTTTCTCAAATCTGGGACGAAATTCTCCCCCAACGGCGCGATGTCCGCCGACTGGCGCCAAAAACGGCGCCAATCAGACGGGCATCGCGCCGGCCCAAAGGTGCGGAATGCTCCGCATCTTTGGGGGCCGAGCCCCAACATTGAGGGGCTAGACCGGCGCCGGAGGGATTTCCGCCCCGCCAGCTGGCGGAAATGGCGATTGTTGCCCCGCCAGCTGGCGCGGAAATGCGGCGCATGCGCGGGAGCGTCAGCGGCGGCCGACAGTTTCCCGCGCATGCGCAGTGGGGAGAGTCTCTTCCGCCTCTGCCATGGTGGAGGCGGAAGGGAAAGAGTGCCCCCACGGCACAGGCCCGCCCGCGGATCGGTGGGCCCCGATCGCGGGCCAGGCCACCGTGGGGGCACCCCCCCGGGGTCAGATCGCCCCGCGGCCCCCCCCCCCCCCCCCAGGACCCCAGAGCCCGCCCACGTCGCCTGGTCCCGCCGGTAAATACCAGCTTTGATTTACGCCGGCGGGACAGGCAATTTCTGGGCGGGACTTCGGCCCATCCGGGCCGGAGAATTGAGCGGGGGGGGTCCCGCCAACCGGCGCGGCCCGATTCCCGCCCCCGCCCAATCTCCGGTACCGGAGACTTCGGCGGGGACGGGATTCACGGCGGCCAACGGCCATTCTCCGACCCGGCGGGGGGGTCGGAGAATGATGCCCCTGTTTTAAATTTGCTACCTCTTATTCTAAGTTTACAGAGATTGCAAATAGCTGGGGCCTAAGAGCCGAACCCTGTGGCACCCCACAAGGTACATCTTGCTGCCCAGAAAAAGGCTAATTTCTCCCGACTCTCTGACTCCTGTCCGTCAGCCAGTCTTCTATCCAAACTGATAAATTATCCCTAATCCCGTGTGATCTCACCTTGCGAATCAACCTTCTGTGCGACACCTTATCAAACGTTTCCTGGAAGTCCAGATACAGTGCATCTACCAGGTCCCCATTATCCACTCTGCTTGTTACACCTTTGAAGAACGCCAGCAAATTAGTCAAACATGATTTTCCCTTCATTAAACCATGCTGACTCTTATGGCTAGCACTTTGGCTTTCCAGAAAAGAACAGCAAAGGAATTCTTCCCAAGTCCTGGAGTGGGGATTGAACTCGTGGCCTTCTGACTCAGATGTACAATTGAGCCAAACCACTATTGGTCTGAAGAACGGTCAAATGACTCGAAGTGTTAACTCTGTTCCCCCCTCCACAGATGCTGTCTGACCTGCCGAGCTTATCCAGCTTTGTTTGTCATTTCATTCCATTGCCTTACACTGTCTTACGTTGTTATTTATTTATACCCGTTCATTTGCTAATAAATCTGACTGGCCATTTTAGCCTGCACGCATTGACGCAGTGATAGGCAATTCCCTGCCACTTGACAGCATTGGAGGGTGCAGTGGGAATGTGACGCTGTCCCCCATTGATGACATTTGGCGGTCGTTGGTAAAATCGGATTGCCGTCCTCTCACTGTGGGTCAGTAACCTTGGATTGCTCTCATAGTCATAGACATAGAAGTTACAGTGCAGAAGGAGGCCTTTCGGCCCATCGAGTCTGCACCGGCTCTTGGAAAGAGCACCCTACCAAAGCCCACACCTCCACCCTATCCCCATAACCCCAGAACCCAGTGACCCCACCCAACACTAAGGGCAATTTTTGACACTAAGGGGCAATTTAGCGCGGCCAATCCACCTAACCTGCACATCTTTGGACTGTGGGAGGAAACCGGAGCACCCGGAGGAAACCCACGCAGACGCGGGGAGGACGTGCAGACTCCGCACAGACAGTGAGCCAAGCCGGGAATAGAACCTGGGACCCTGGAGCTGTGAAGCAACTGAGCTAACCACTGTGCTACCGTGCTGCCCACGGCTGCTCGCGCAAAGAGCACGGCTGCCGTTTAACAATCGCAAACCATCCGCCATGCTTTCTCCCCTTAACCTTGTAGGCAAGGCATGTGCCTGCGTGACTTAAATGTCTCATTGAGTCACTGTGAGGCTCTGCAGAGGGAACAGTGGGGCAGAACCTCAAGATTTCACTACTTACCGGACAGACCTGTGAGGGCTTTGGGCTTGTTTCTTCCTCGATCTTTCACATTACCTGGGAGATAAGGAGGAACAACTCGCCTTTATAAGTAGCTTTGCACATCCTCCAGAATGGCGCAAGTTAATTCCCAATGAATTTTGTTTGAAATTGATTTGCAACTGCCCATTGAGTCAAAGGCTACAATATGCGCACAGCAAGATCCCGGGCTGAGCAAATGGGATCGATGATTAAGCGAGCGTGCTTTTTTTTTTTTTACATTGACGGTGCTTGTGGGAGGAATGTTGGCCCGGACTGTGGGTAGGTCACCGATACTGTTATTCGAGCCATGGAATCTATTACTCCCACCTGAGCAGGTAAACGGAATCCTTGTCAGGTCACACCTGGAGGAAAGTGCCTGCGAGGGTGAGTATTCATTCGGAAAAGCCCGGGGACATCACCCGAGTAATTCTTCTCAAGGCCTGGCGCGGGAATTCAACCCACAACCTTCTGAGGGCGCGGTGGCACAGCAGTCAGCACTGCTGCCTCACAGCGCCAGGAGCCCAGGTTTGATTCCGACTATGGGTGACTACTTGTGTGTGGAGTTTGCACGTCCCCTCCCCGTGTCTGCGAGGGTTTCCTCCGGGAGCTCCGGTTTCCTCCCACTGTCCAAAGATGTGCAGGTTAGGCGAATTGGCTGTGCTAAATTGCCCCTTAGCGTCCAGCGATGTGTAGGTTGGGTGGGTTTAGGGGGATAGATAGAAGGAGTTGGCCTCAGTAGGATGCTCCTTCGGAGAGTCGGTGCAGACTCGATGGGCTGAATGGCCTCCTTCAGCACTGTCAGGATTCTATGGACTGGGATGTACAATTAATTATCTCCGTTTCGATTCCACATGTAGTTATGGAGGGATTCGAGCCCCTGTTCACTACGTATTGGACGGGCTCACCAGATTATGGGCCAATGATAAACACTAAACCGCTGTCTCCCCAGTTAATGGTCGCTCACTCTCCATGACGGCGAATGGACGGGAATTTTTGGTCGCGCCCTTCCCGAAACCTGAAACTCCCTCCCGAGGCCAACGTATCTTTTAACGATCCCGTCAAATTGTCGCTCGCGCCCTCGATGATTCCAGCGGAGGATAGGACGGGGAAACCTACCCAAATATCTTGCTCACTTTGATTAAATCTCCCCTCAACTGTCCCCAATCTAGGAAACGGATTATTCCGTTTCTCTCCGAATTTCCTCCTCGCCATTTAACCCTTTGGGTCCGGGTGTTATTCTGGGAAATCCCTTCTGCACTCCCTCCGATCGATGGTTGCCGAGGTGGGAAAAGGGGTTGGGGGGGGGGGGGGGGGGGGGGTGGGGACAGAGGCTTGAGACTGCGCTGCGCCCGTCTGTACCTGGTACAATATGGAGCTGGGTACCGGCCCCGGTCATTCTAATAATGGGCAGGGGCTCCAGGAGCTCGATGACGCACAGGTAGCGCCCGGCGTCGCTGCCGCGGGCGTCGCTGATTCGCAGTGTGGCGCTGCGCGATTGCAGGTCCCCATCTAGCGTCATCCTCCCGCTGTCCTTGCCCACCGTCGCGCCGCCTGGCACCAGCCTGTAGATGTCGCCCTTGGGCAGATCCCACTGGAAGTTCACCAACTGCGGCTGTTTCCTGGGAGGATCGAAACGGCAGCTCAGAGTCACTGCGGCGCCTTCCTCAGATTCGAGCGACGGGGGGGACTGATGGACAGCTGCTTGGGCGCAGCCCCCTGTTAAAGAAGACCAGCCATTGGGGTTAAATCGACACATCAGGCCCGGGGTCCTAACCTGCAGCTCAGAATGTGAGTTCAACCTCCAGGGACGAGCTGAAGAAGTTGCATTTATATAGCGCCTTTCGCTAGCTCAGGATGCCCCAAAGCGCAATGCAGCCAATGAAATACTTCCTGGTGTCTTCCCCCTGTTGTGTTACAGGGAACCAATCTGCACACAGGAAGCTCCAACAAGCGGTCATGTGATCGGGACCTCCAACAAGCGGTCATGTGATCGGGACCACCAACAAGCGGTCATGTGATCGGGGCCACATCAGCTGTTCTGGAGATCTTCCTTCAAGGAGGAATTGGGCCCCAGGATAACGCTGAATTAGACAGTGGCCCTGTGATCTTCCACATCCTCCTGTCAGGGTAGTCGGGACGCCAATTTAACTCTCCTGTGAAAACAGTACCTTGGGCACGGCAGCACCGCCTCAGTACCGCGCTGGAGGGTCAGCCGCGGTTTCCACACTCCCGTCTCTGGAGTGGAGCCCGACCCCACCCCCTCCTGACTTAATGGTGAGGGTGCGAGTCACTAATTCACAGCTAACAACAGAAGCTGGTGCTCCAGGGCAGTTACTGAGGGAGTGCCGCACTGCCAGAGGTGCTGGCACAGAAGGATAGGCTATCTGGTCATTATCACGTAGCACGTTGTGGGAGCTTCCAATGCAACAAATTGTATTTCCCACTTCACTTCAAAATGTACCTCATTGGCTGTAAAGCATATTGCAATGTCCTGAGATTATCAAAGACACTCCAGAAACGCAAGTCTACACTGTCCCCATCAAACACTCCCTGGACAGGTACAGCACGGGGTTAGATACAGAGTAAAGCTTCCTCTACACTGTCCCCATCAAACACTCCCAGGACAGGTACAGCACGGGGTTAGATACAGAGTAAAGCTCCCTCTACACTGTCCCCATCAAACACTCCCAGGACAGGTACAGCACGGGGTTAGATACAGAGTAAAGCTCCCTCTACACTGTCCCCAGCAAACACTCCCAGGACAGGTACAGCACGGGGTTAGATACAGAGTAAAGCTCCCTCTACACTGTCCCCATCAAACACTCCCAGGACAGGTACAGCACGGGGTTAGATACAGAGTAAAGCTCCCTCTACACTGTCCCCATCAAACACTCCCAGGACAGGTACAGCACGGGGTTAGATACAGAGTAAAGCTCCCTCTACACTGTCCCCATCAAACACTCCCAGGACAGGTACAGCACGGGGTTAGATACAGAGTAAAGCTCCCTCTACACTGTCCCCAGCAAACACTCCCAGGACAGGTACAGCACGGGGTTAGATACAGAGTAAAGCTCCCTCTACACTGTCCCCATCAAACACTCCCAGGACAGGTACAGCACGGGGTTAGATACAGAGTAAAGCTCCCTCTACACTGTCCCCATCAAACACTCCCAGGACAGGTACAGCACGGGGTTAGATACAGAGTAAAGCTCCCTCTACACTGTCCCCAGCAAACACTCCCAGGACAGGTACAGCACGGGGTTAGATACAGAGTAAAGCTCCCTCTACACTGTCCCCATCAAACACTCCCAGGACAGATACAGCATGGGGTTAGATACAGAGTAAAGCTCCCTCTACACTGTCCCCATCAAACACTCCCAGGACAGGTACAGCACGGGGTTAGATACAGAGTAAAGCTCCCTCTACACAGTCCCCATCAAACACTCCCAGGACAGGTACAGCACGGGGTTAGATACAGAGTAAAGCTCCCTCTACACAGTCCCCATCAAACACTCCCAGGACAGGTACAGCACGGGGTTAGATACAGAGTAAAGCTCCCTCTACACTGTCCCCAGCAAACACTCCCAGGACAGGTACAGCACGGGGTTAGATACAGAGTAAAGCTCCCTCTACACTGTCCCCATCAAACACTCCCAGGACAGGTACAGCACGGGGTTAGATACAGAGTAAAGCTCCCTCTACACTGTCCCCATCAAACACTCCCAGGACAGGTACAGCACGGGGTTAGATACAGAGTAAAGCTCCCTCTACACTGTCCCCAGCAAACACTCCCAGGACAGGTACAGCACGGGGTTAGATACAGAGTAAAGCTCCCTCTACACTGTCCCCATCAAACACTCCCAGGACAGGTACAGCACGGGGTTAGATACAGAGTAAAGCTCCCTCTACACTGTCCCCATCAAACACTCCCAGGACATGTACAGCACGGGGTTAGATACAGAGTAAAGCTCCCTCTACACTGTCCCCAGCAAACACTCCCAGGACAGGTACAGCACGGGGTTAGATACAGAGTAAAGCTCCCTCTACACTGTCCCCATCAAACACTCCCAGGACAGATACAGCATGGGGTTAGATACAGAGTAAAGCTCCCTCTACACTGTCCCCATCAAACACTCCCAGGACAGGTACAGCACGGGGTTAGATACAGAGTAAAGCTCCCTCTACACTGTCCCCATCAAACACTCCCAGGACAGGTACAGCACGGGGTTAGATACAGAGTAAAGCTCCCTCTACACTGTCCCCAGCAAACACTCCCAGGACAGGTACAGCACGGGGTTAGATACAGAGTAAAGCTCCCTCTACACTGTCCCCATCAAACACTCCCAGGACAGGTACAGCACGGGGTTAGATACAGAGTAAAGCTCCCTCTACACTGTCCCCATCAAACACTCCCAGGACAGGTACAGCACGGGGTTAGATACAGAGTAAACCTCCCTCTACACTGTCCCCAGCAAACACTCCCAGGACAGGTACAGCACGGGGTTAGATACAGAGTAAAGCTCCCTCTACACTGTCCCCATCAAACACTCCCAGGACAGATACAGCATGGGGTTAGATACAGAGTAAAGCTCCCTCTACACTGTCCCCATCAAACACTCCCAGGACAGGTACAGCACGGGGTTAGATACAGAGTAAAGCTCCCTCTACACTGTCCCCATCAAACACTCCCAGGACAGGTACAGCACGGGGTTAGATACAGAGTAAAGCTCCCTCTACACTGTCCCCATCAAACACTCCCAGGATAGGTACAGCACGGGGTTAGATACAGAGTAAAGCTCCCTCTACACTGTCCCCATCAAACACTCCCAGGACAGGTACAGCATGGGGTTAGACACAGAGTAAAGCTCGCTCCACACTGTCCCCATCAAACACTCCCAGGACAGGTACAGCACGGGGTTAGACACAGAGTAAAGCTCGCTCTACACTGTCCCCATCAAACACTCCCAGGACAGGTACAGCACGGGGTTAGATACAGAGTAAAGCTCGCTCTACACTGTCCCCATCAAACACTCCCAGGACAGGTACAGCACGGGGTTAGATACAGAGTAAAGCTCCCTCTACACTGTCCCCATCAGCACTCCCAGGACAGGTACAGCACGGGCTTAGATACAGGGTAAAGCTCCCTCTACACTGTCCCCATCAAACACTCCCAGGACAGGTACAGCATGGGGTTAGATACAGAGTAAACCTCCCTCTACACTGTTCCCATCAAACACTCCCAGGACAGGGACAGCACGGGGTTAGATGATGAGTAAAGCTCCCTCTACACTGTCCCCATCAAACACTCCCGGGACAGGTACAGCAAGTGGTTAGATACAGAGTAAAGCTCCCTCTACACTGTCCCCATCAAACACTCCTGGGACAGGTACAGCATGGGGTTAGATACAGAGTAAAGCTCCCTCTACACTGTCCCCATCAAACACTCCCAGGACAGGTACAGCACGGGGTTAGATACAGAGTAAAGCTCCCTCTACACTGTCCCCAGCAAACACTCCCAGGACAGGTACAGCACGGGGTTAGATACAGAGTAAAGCTCCCTCTACACTGTCCCCATCAAACACTCCCAGGACAGGTACAGCACGGGGTTAGATACAGAGTAAAGCTCCCTCTACACTGTCCCCATCAAACACTCCCAGGACAGGTACAGCACGGGGTTAGATACAGAGTAAAGCTCCCTCTACACTGTCCCCAGCAAACACTCCCAGGAGAGGTACAGCACGGGGTTAGATACAGAGTAAAGCTCCCTCTACACTGTCCCCATCAAACACTCCCAGGACAGATACAGCATGGGGTTAGATACAGAGTAAAGCTCCCTCTACACTGTCCCCATCAAACACTCCCAGGACAGGTACAGCACGGGGTTAGATACAGAGTAAAGCTCCCTCTACACTGTCCCCATCAAACACTCCCAGGACAGGTACAGCACGGGGTTAGATACAGAGTAAAGCTCCCTCTACACTGTCCCCATCAAACACTCCCGGGACAGGTACAGCACGGGGTTAGATACAGAGTAAAGCTCCCTCTACACTGTCCCCATCAGCACTCCCAGGACAGGTACAGCACGGGCTTAGATACAGAGTAAAGCTGCCTCTACACTGTCCCCATCAAGCACTCCCGGGACAGGTACAGCACGGGGTTAGATACAGAGTAAAGCTCCCTCTACACTGTCCCCATCAAGCACTCCCGGGACAGGTACAGCATGGGGTTAGATACAGAGTAAAGCTCCCTCTACACTGTCCTCTTCAAACACTCCCAGCGTTGGTCCAGCTGGGGGCAGTGTGATATCCCAATATTTAGTGTCATTTTCAAACCTGGATCCATTCCGTAAAAGGTTATTTTGACAAACGTGACAGCCTCGTGGAGAAAGAATCCAAGGCTGGCAAGGAGCATTCTGCACTGTTTGTGTTGTGTGTCCAGGAGGGAGCCAGAGTTCCTGAACACCTGATGTACTGAACCATGAGGAGACCCTCCTCTTTCCATCGACAATATTCGACGTCTTGGAAAATGAACCACTCGTAACATCCCCCCCCCCCCCCACCCACTCTCCCCGTGAGAGATTCACCCGCTAACAATCCCCAACTCTCTCCCCGACCCTGCCAAATCTCCCTTTGTCGACAACTGTTGAACTGAGTGGCTGGGGTAGGCCAGCTGAATTGTCACTGAGCTTGTTGAATTGATTTAATCGGTTCAACCCAAAACGGAATACTTTTGGATGATTGGGCAGGCAGCCCGGGTCAGTGAATACAGCAAAGTGGGAAATAGATGGATTCCAATTCCAATTCTCTTCCCGCACCGAGTGTGAATTAAGGCCGACCTCCATAATTCACGGAGCTGACCGCTGGTCCGTCGCCAGGGGCTCATACTTGAGGGGCGGGGGCCGCCCCACGTCAGGCCTGGCCTGGTCTCAGCCCACTCCTATTTTCTCTGTTTACAGACTAATTGGATAGACAGACAGACTGATAGACACGCTGACCAACAATAAATACAGGCAAATTGGTGAACAGCTATTTACAGAACATGGCGCGTTGACCTGTTTTACATACCGTCAGTCATTAACAGCCACAGGCCGATCGCCGTGAGAGTGGACAGCTTCACCCTCATATCTGCCCCCCCCCCCCCCTTCCTCCTCCTCCGCTGGCTGGTGACTAAAACTCGGGCCTGAGGTACCCTCGCTGCTCTCTCTCTGTCTCACACTGGGAGACAATGGGCGCCTGGAGGCCGGACTGCAAACTGAACCCTGTGCAGAGGGACGGTGAATCCCAACCCACCGGAAGGCTGACTGCACGAGCGTCCTTTCTGCACCCCCCCCCCCCCCCCCCGTCCGCACATGACGCAAATCGCAAATTAACCTCGGCCAGCCCTCAGTGACCGGGGTCAAACATGGCCGGGCGGCCGGGTTCAGACTTACCGTCTCTGGGTGAGGTCGGCCACGGGTCAACCACAAACGTTCGGGCCTCTCTCCAAGGGACGTGTTTCGCAATCACAAAGGCTTTTTGGTGTCAGGTCACAACCAAGGCGTCTTTTATTCTTTATTTGTTGAGACTATTTTTTTTAGCGGTAACATTTACAGAATTAAAAAAAGGGAAACGGGTTAGAATCACAGAATTTACAGGACAGAAGGAGGCCACTCGGCCCATCGAGTCTGCACCAGCTCTTGGAAAGAGCGCCCCACCTAGACCCCCCCCGGACCCTGGCGCTGTGAAACAATTGTGCTAACCACTACGCTACCGTGTTGCCCTAGACAACAACAAAGAAGAAAGCTGTACATTGTCGGGACGACGATGGCGCCGGGTCCCTCGCTGTCGCCATGGCGATGGCTCTGGCACTGGGGCCCCGGCGCTGGGCGGTGACGGGGTACCCCCAGTTTCCCCCTTCTGTGCCCTGGGGTGGTTGCCGTTTCTCCCCTCGCTCGTTCATTCCGCAGGGGGAGCGGAGGGGGATAGCTCTCCCCCTCCGCCGCCCCCCCCCACCTTCCCCCATGGCCTTTAGGCCTTCGATGCAGGCTGAATCCACTTGTTACCCCGGTTTCTCCCCGCGCAGGGGAGGGCCTGTGCTCCCTCTAGTAGGTGATCCTCCATCCCTGTTACTCGGAAGCTCTCCTCTCTCTGACTGGCCATCCCTCACCTTTCCAGTCCTGTTACCCCCCCCCCCCCCCCTCCAATCCCCACCTCCCTCCCTTCCCCTCTCCTCCCCCTAGCGAGCTCCAACCCCCCCCCCTCCCCGTTCCGGCACCTCTCCCACCTCCTCCTCCGGGAAGAACCCACTTTCGCGTGTCTTGGTGAGGTGCGTTCTGTGCACCCCCCTAAGGCTGCATCAGGCTTAGCCTGGGGGCAGGAGGAGGGGGGAGTTGACTTTATGCAGTGCTTCGATCCAGAGTCCTGACCTTATCTGTGAGCCCCCTGAACAGGTCCCCACACCTCCCATCCACTGGCCAGTCCAGCCCACCATTGTGTCCAGGGGTGTGTGTGTGTGTGTGTGTGGGGGGGGGGTGTCTCTGGGGAAACACTGCCGTCTCCTTGCGGAGGAAGTTCCGCAACTGGAGATATCGGAGCTCGTTCCCTTTCGAGATTTGGGGTTTCTCTGTGAGGACCCCCAGGGTCACACGGCTGTCATCCACCTACACGTCCACTACCATCAGCGTTCCTCTGTCCCGTCCGCCCCCCCCCCCCACTCCACGTCCCAAAGGTAGCGCCCATCCCTGCCGGTGCAAACGTGGGGTTATTGCAGATTGTGTGCGTGGACACCTCGCACAGTTCAAAATGGCACCTAAACTGGTTCCATGTCCTGAGGGTGGCCACTACCACTGGGCATGTGTGCGGGGGTGGGGTGCGGTGGCCTGTGCTCGGAGAGAGGTACCTGTGCAAGAGTCCGCCTCCATTCGGACCCAGTCTTCCTCCGACACTCTTAGCCACCCCCTCACCCTCTCCTCGTGGCCACCCAGTGGTAGAACAGAAGATTTAGGAGGACCAGGGTTCCCACGTGTAACCCTCGATGTAAAATGGATTTCCGTATTCTAAGCAATCTTCCCCCCCCCCCCCACCAAGACGAAGGCCAAGATTAATTTGTCGCCCCTGGCGAAGAAGGATTTGGGGATGAAGATCGGGAGCGATCTGAATATGAAGAGGAATCCTGGCAGCACGTCCATTTTGACCGCCTGTACCCTTCCCGCGAGCGAAAGCGGGAGTGAGCCCCCGCTTTGCAGGTCCCTCCTCACCTCCCCTCCTACGGGTGTGGGCCACTTGGACCCCCAGGTACCCCGAACTTGGGTGTGGGTCACTCCAAACGGTAGCTCCGCTCCTCCCTCTCGGGGATTGACTGGGAAGAGTTTGCTTTTCCCCAGGCTGGGTGAGTAACCTGAGAAGGTGCGGACTCCCTGAGGGGCCCGGTCATCTTTCCCACACTGGCTCGGGGGTTCGACACGCAGCAGAGCAGATCGACCACATAGACTGAAACTCTCTTGCCCCCTCTTTCGATGCCCGCCCATTGATCGAAGAGCGATCGCCAACGACTCAGTTGCCATTGTGACCAGGAGCGGGAATAGCGGGCAGCCCTGCCTCCCTCCCCAGTGCAGCCCAAAGTATTCGGAGCTAGTGCCATTCATCCATATGCTTGCCATAGGGGCGCTGGACAAGAGCTTGACCCACGCGGTGAATCCCTCTCCCAACCCAAACCAGTCAAGCACCTCCGTGAGGTACCTCCACTCTACTCGATCAAAGGCTTCCTCAGCGTCCAGGGAGATGATCCCCTCTGATGTCTACCCGGATGGGGTCGTTATTATATTCAGCAGGCGTCTGGTGTTCGCTGCTCGCTCTCTTCCCTCAACAAGCCCGGTCTGGTCTTCCGTGATCACATCTGGCTGGCAGCTCTTCGGCGAGGATTTTCCCATCAGTGTTTAGGAGACGGGTGGCTCTGTATGATCCACGCTCTGTCGGGTCCTTGTCTTTCTTGGGGATCAGTGATTTTGAGGCCTATGCCAGCGTGGTGGGCAGGGTTCCCACCACACGTATGCCCAGCCTGACGAGGAACTGTGCCATCCCCGAGGTCCAGTGTGCCGCGGTCGGTCAGAGGCCTGATTGACCTCGCTTGGGCCCGTGACTATCCGACCGTTACTGTCCCCGATCCCAGCTGCCTCTCTCGCAGTCGCCTGTTTTCAGAGCTGGTGCGCCTTTGTGTGGCTGCCCTTGTCTCCCTGTTTCTAGAAGGTTCCCCCCCAACCCCCCACCTCTGCTTCATTTCCCTTCCGTTCCTGCCCCTGAGGGCCCCAATAAGTCTATCCACGAGTGGGCCTTGTGCATGTGGGAGAGGAAGGGGAATTTCTTTCCCCCCCCCCCCGGGTGGTGGTGCCTCCACGGGTCGACCCCCAACATCAGCTCCATGAAGGTGTTCAGTTCGTACTCCATTCCTGTACCGGCCTCCCCGAACAGGCGCCGGAATGTGGCGACGAGCGGCTTTTCACAGTAACTTCATTGAAGCCTACTTGTGACAACAAGTGATTATTATTATTATTATTATTATTATTGTGGCCGACCGGCCCTCCTGTGGGGTTAACCATACTCACCTTGTGGGCCCGGCCCTGTCCAATCAGGCCAGCCCTCATTCTCGGGCCATTCAAAATGGCCGCCAACCGCTCCCCCTTTCTCGCCCTCTCCACGTGTAGCCCGTTGCAACCAGCGCTCTACCCACCCCCATTCTCCTCCCGTTTCTCCCCTTCTACCCGCCCACCCTTGTGTTTCTCCCTCCTAGTTCCCACCCCCCCCCCCCCCCCCCCCATCTCGGCTCTACGCCCACACCCCTGACCCAGCTTATTTTATGGTGTCGCGGTTCCCCTCTCGATCCGGTTAACCCCTGTCTGCCTCTCCCCACCCCCACCCCCACCCAGCCTTTGCCCTCTCCACATCTCTGCCGCGTTTCATTCCTGTCCTTTCTCTTGGCCCTCGTACTCTGCCTTCTCGCCCACGCGCGCCCTTACCGCCTGTCCAGGTCTTGGACACATTAGTCGGTTACCTCAGGGGTGTCGAAGCTACGCGCCTTTGCCTGGTATGTGACCTATAACCCGGCATGCCGACCCGGGCCTCGCTCTTGTCGAGGGTGGATTTGCTGCAGCATTCTGGGGGGAGAGGAAGGCTTGTGGGTCATTTTGTGGCCTGTGCGATGTGGTTAATTTTCGCCATCATCATCCGGGCTCGACCTTCCGTGCGACCTCTCACCTCAAAGGCCGCCGCCGGTTTTCTCGTTTTGTTTTTTCTCGGTGTCCCAGGAGCCTCAGCCATCGCTTGCTTCACTGGCCCTTCGCGCTCCTGCACATCTCAGAGCTCCACCCGCCCACATCCCAAACCTGCCCCCACCCCCCCCTCAAACCCTACATTCCGATCCAACCTCCTGCATCCCAGTCAACTTCTCAATCCCACATCCCAGCCCTGGGCCGTAACCTCGCCTCCCAAACCCTGACAACCGGTGCCCCCCCCCCCCCCCCACCCCCCCCCACCCCACCCCACCCACCCACCCCCGCCGCCCGCCATCCCCGACTCTCCATCCCAGGTTGATATCCTAATCCTTGATCCCTGTACCACGGCCTGAATCGTGCCCAGAGGCCGGAGGCGGGAGGGGGGCGATAGTAGAATCGGGCCTCGGCTGTGACGCCTCTGCAGTCGGAGAGCCCAGATGCCCAGGTTCACGTGGGAGAAGTGAAAACGGGTGCCCCCCCCCCCCCCCCCCCCGTGCCCCCGGGGAGGGCCCAGGCCTCTCCTGGAGGAAAGGGGGAGATAAAGATCGAGAGAAGGTTTGTAAAATGTCCGCGTGCGGCGGCTGGACTGAGAGGAGGGGTCACTAACACAACAGGGTTCACAGAATCCCCAGGCTGCACAAAGAGGCCATTCGGCCCATCGAGTCTGCAGCGACCCTTGGAATGAGCATCCGACCTAAGCCCGCTCCCCCACCCTATCCCCGTAACCCAACATATCCTTTTGGACGCTCAGGGGCAATTTATCGCGGCCAATCCACCTAACCCGCACGTCTTTGGACTGTGGGGGGAAACCGGAGCACCCGGGGGAAACCCACGCACACACGGGGGAGAACGTGCAGACTTCGCGCAGACAGTGACCCAAGCCGGGAATCGAACCTGGATCCCTGGTGCCATGAGACAGCAGTGCTAACCACTGTGTCGCCAGGTTGTCAGCCTCTCAGCGATACAAAGTCGAAATGCAGAAGGGAGAGGATTTTCCTCACTAAATCCTCTTTTTTAGAGCATCGATGTGTGGACGCCTCATTGCGCCATTGACCATTCAAGGGTCGCCCCGAGAGTACCTTTAAGAAATGGGTGTTGATCAGTGATGTCAGAGAGTGGGTGGAGCTGGGCAGTCTGTCAGCATTTTACTTTTGTTTTCGGCTCTTTGCTGCAGGGTGTGTTTTAGTTTCGTTATCAGTGTTGGAGCTGAAGCCAGACAGAGCAGCTGTACTGTTGATCTCTCTGCCATGAAAAGACTATCTCTTGATCATTTGGTGGATTCAGAATT